>NW_009195875.1:700-43065 GCF_000690835.1 Fulmarus glacialis | reverse complement strand
CTGAGGTGCAGGACTTGGTATTTCTCTTTGTTGAACTTCATGAGGTTCCTGTCAGACCATTTCTCCTATCTGTTGAGGTCCTTCTGAATAGCAGCACACCCATCTGGTGTATCAACTGTTCCTCCCAGTTTTGTGTCATCTGCAAACATGCTGAGGCTACGTTCGGTCTCAGTATCCAGATCATTAATGAAGAGCTTCAACAGTATTGTCCCCAGTATCGACCCCCAGGGTGCATCACTAGTGACTGGCTTCCAGCTGGACTTTGTGCTGCTGATCACAACCTGTTGAGCTTGGCAGCTCAGCCGGTCCATTGCCCTCTTATCTGGCCTGTACTAAAGTTGATAAATCATACCAATTGCTCTGCCTTCCCATTCTTTTGAAGAAAAGATGAGTATGTACTAAGGATAAAATTAGACACACATATATGGGTATATTTTTATGAGAAGAGCATGTGCAGTCTCTTACAGTTAGCATTCACAAAATTGCGTGCATTGGCCTCCATATAGCTGAAAATATCCTTTCTACAGAATTTATGTAGCTAAGTAAATTTAACTTGGTCCTGCAAGGCTCTGTGGATTATATCAGAGGCTGTATGGATTTTTACCACCTCTGGTAAAAATTTTCTGTAATGTTTAACATTTGAAGTACAGGAGTAAATACAATTTGCATGGAGTGTAATGTAGGAGAGCACAATGCTAGTATATGAAAATTACACCAAGGTAACATTTCAGTCAGTGTAATAACAAACAGAAAGGAAAAGAACAGCTTATTGGCATTTTCAGGGTTGCATTTGCCAGTTCTAGTGACTCATCTTTGAGGCAGTCTCTGAACATTGGCAGATATCATTCAGTTACCTTTCCTATTCAAAAATTGCAAGCCACTTCTGAGGCACCAAAAAGAATGTCTTTTTTTCAGTCATTTTCAAGATGTTTTCTTGATAAGCATAGAAAAAGATCACAGATTTTTTATTTCTGTATCAGTGGCAACTACAATCTCAGTGGAAGCAAGACAGAAATCAGAAAGATAAAGGGCTATAACAATATGCAAATGCAGCAATTGAAATGGGAGTTGGAAAAAAGAAAATTTAAAAACTCTTGAAGCATTTGTGGAAAGGGTAAAGGTAGGATAAGGAAAAGATTGTACCAATATCCACACATATATATAGCCCTGTTCCATGAATATGCTTGGTTTTATGCATACAAATACTCTTAGTGAGATCAGTGACCAAGTACACCTGTATGTCCAGGATCAGTACTACTGTAAAAAGAGGAAGATTTGGGGTGAGGGGTAGAGGCAGAGTACCTAAGCTAAGAGTACACAGAACCATAGGAAGGCAGAGGTTGGGTTTTAATTGGAGGTCTCTAGTCCAACCTCTAGTCCGACCACATGCTCAAAGCAGCACTGACTTCAAAGCGAGGTGAATTTGCTCAAGGCCTCACCCACAGCTTCCCTGAGCAGTCTGTTCCAGTGCTTAACCACCTTCCTCCCAGAGAGGTTTTGTTCTGTAACCCGACTGGATTTCCTTTCTTGGGACTTTCCACTGTTCCCTCTTGTATATGTCCTAAATTATCCATGGGGAATGCCTTTAGAAGGCAATCCGGCACACGTGAGTTGGAGCTACCTTCTTGCATTTCCTATCTTTCTCCATGCACAAAGATTCAGGTGACTGTTCTTCCAAGGTTGGCACTTTACTGCACTACATGGATCTCTCTTCACTACTGCTCTTCCTCAGAAGGAGAAATAAGTGAACTATGTGTAGGAATTCTGTCACTTGCTACACCTTATATACCAGATTTCTTTCTTTCTGTACTTGAAAGAGTCTTAGTCATTCAGCTGTACCCGTTGTAACTGTACTGCTTTATGTTGGTTTATATCTTAGATGCTTTTTATTTTTTCTCAGACATGTTTCATAACTACTTCATTAAAATACTACAATATTGACTCTCCTTTCCAATGCATGTTTTCCAGGCTTTATAAAATTAGAGTTCTGCATACATTCCTGTTCTTAAAATGTTGGCACTCATGGACAAGCCCTTTAAAATAACAATATCAGATAAAAAATTGCTCTGGTAAATAACATAACATGTTGCTGGTGAATCAATACCACATATTACTGTGTGCTGTGTACACACCCCCACCATGAGAATCCATCAAAGGCATTTGCTTTTCCACGCATGATGTGGTCAGTCACCTTCAGATTCAACTAACAAAAAGGCACTTTAAAATGAGGTTGAATGCTGCCATGTTTAATTCTTTTTGTGAACCAAGCCTAACAGTCATGGCCAAGTTTCCCCAAATTTGATCTCATTTAAATCATTACATTTGTATCAGTAATCATGGAGCACTTGCTTTTCCTGCTTGTTTATCATAGAAGCAAAGGCCTGAAACAGACCTTGGGGTCACTTAGTCTTTCCCAACATGCACACCTCCTATCAAAAGAGGGTCAACAATGCCTATGTCAGTTCTGATGGGCATCAAAGACAGAAAGTAGTTTTGGTCCTTTTGCTAACATCCGTTCAAACAATGGCAGTGCAGCTTTCCCCACAGTCCAGCAGGTTCTGTGTCTCCACACAGGTATTTGTGAATGGAGATGTCACTGGCAGAAGAAGAAACGTCTGGTTAACAGCGGAGTCAGTCTGCTGCTAATCGATAACCCAAAGCCCACAGCTACGTGATTCTAATGCAATCTGCCAGAGCAAGAAATCTGTGCTGGCTCATAATTCAGACAGATATGATTCAGACATGGAAAGAAAAGAAATGGGGGGAGAGGGGATCAATACTGGGAAGTCTCATCTATAGCTGCCATCTGAAATCTCCAGCGATTGAGCTTTCTGTAACTTGAAAGATTAATCTTGATGATGTGCGGAGGTTGGGAAGATGAAAAGGGAACACTAGATAACAGAATGAAACCTCTTAGCAATTTTATCAGGCCCAGCTTTCACTGTCACTCACACAAAAATTGAAAGGGCAAGCATAAAGATCTGCAGCCTTTCAATGCATAAGGCCTTCCAAGTATGCTCGTATTGTTCAGGAAAGTTATCTTGCTTGGTCAGCAAAATAACAGCTGAGGGAACCTGAAAGAAAAAAAGCAGTTATCAGGAGCATCCTTCTGAAAAGCCTAATATGAAGATACTGGTCATTTCATCACCATCAAGAAAATGCACACAACAGTTTGATTTAAAGCTTTTTTTGTGAACGCACCCTTCACACGTTCTGAAAAAGTGGTAAGTTCTTGTGCTCATTGGAATTCAGCACAGAATGAGCCTTAATAAGGCAGCTATTTATACAAAGAGTGGTGAGAGCCAGCGTGGTTTAAGACAGAGGCAAGAATAATATATTCAAAATATCAAACTAATTTAAAGTTTAAAAGGGCAGCAGACCTAGATTTGTAATCATCTCAAACCCTTTCTAGGTTGAAAGTCATTCACTCACTGGAAGAAAAAGAGAAAAATAATCTTGGTTAATTCGAATTGTCATTTGTTTGATTCAATTTTGATTGCATCAGGATTGTCTGGTTTTTATGTGCAAAATTTTCCTCTTTTGATTAGTGTTCCTCCATCCTCTGGATATCAGCTATAAATCACAGAATAATCATGGCAAAGTTTGGTTTTGTTTGAATGCCTATTATAATTCCATTTTGTCTCATTTGTACCCTAATCAAATGAATCCCAGTGGAAGTTAGCCAAGGGACAGAGCTAAAGCAAATGACAGTAAATCAAGAACTGATTTTCCTGACATACAAAGTTTTAACCTTTGTGGAACAAGTATTTAGTCTGTAAAGAAGAAATGCAGCAAAAGAGAAGGCTGAGCTATCTGAACAGCTTTGAGGCTGAAAGCACCTCCTCTACTGCCTTCAGAGTCCAGCATCAGCCCTGGACATTGGCTTACACATTGCAAATAAGAAAGGGCACAGGTCATTAGGACTTGCAGACCAGATGTTTTCATGGGAGTGAAATAAATATTTGTGTGCTGTTATCTACAGGATCCATTCCTCAGTTACGACAAGTGTGCCGCTGGAGCTATAAAGTTACAACTGGTATAAAATTACAAACACTACCTATGCGTCCTGAGGTTCTCACAAGAGCACGAACCGGTCCTCTAGTTTGCAAAGGCATCACAGACCTGTAGCCATGACCCTGGTGGCAGGTGCCTGTGGGATCATCTCATGTGCCTAAGTGCCCATCAGTGAGTAAGCAAGCAATAGTAGATTGCATTCCCCAAAAGAAGACTTAAAGTACTCACCTAAAAATTTACCATCATAAATTAAGCTTCAGGCTAGTAAGGTCTTTAGGGGTTTTTTTTGGCTCAGAAATTTGTGTTAATTACAGAAGTAATGTAGAAATACTGAAATATCACTGAGTTTGGAGCTGGATGGTTCTGCCACTGGAAAATATCCTTATCCCTGAGATGAGGATATTTTCTCAGGATCCCTGGGAGGTAGATGTTGCACCATATGAAAAAAGCCTGGAAGTAGTCTCCGTTGTGCCAGGCGCCATACAAGCCCGCACAAAAATATGTGCCTGAAAGAAGTTTCCATGTGAGAAGCCATGTTGACTCCTTGCCCCAGAAGGGACGGAGGTGCAAAAAGAGATTTGGGATGGCATTCATTTCATCTGACTTCAGACATCTACAAGTGCAGATCCTGTGTTTTAGTCACCCAGGGTTCCCCTCGCGCAACAGTGCAGAAGCAGACTTTTTATGGCATGATTCATCTGACCTGTTTTGGATGTCTACTTTAGGATGAGGAAAATTGCTCTCTAGCAATGCCTATTTCTCTCCACGAATCTGGCGAACAGCCTGCATGGCAACTGCACTGTAGGTATCTACAGTTGGTCAGATGAATCCTCAGCCTTGTTGCTTTCTCCTCCCCTCGCGTACACAAGCTGAGGCAAATACAATCTGCTGTTAAGGTTGGTTTCCAAATTTCTGTTTGGAGAGTCTACAGAAGACTGCCACCCAATCTGTGTAGCTAAAAAAAAAAAACAAACCACCATAGATTAAATGTTTTTAATTATTTCTTGAGCAGCAAGGCATCTAGTGGGTATTACACAGGTGCCTTGGCCCCTCCTGTGGCCCTGCAACAGGCTGCCTGCCTTTGGCCAGAAGGAGAGCAGGAGGCTTTGCCTGCGTAGCAGCGGCAGCTTGGAGCCTGAAGACTCGATGCACCTCTCCTGACCTCCCTGTGCTGTCAGGTCACTGGTGTTTCTTAGGGGCTGGCACTAGCCTATCGGCACCACATTCTTTCCTTTCTTGAAATAATTTACTTCACACAGGGCAGGGAATAAAACATGAATTAACAGTACCTTCCTCTGTACCCAAGCCAAGGTACCTACCTACGATCACTTAAAATGCCCCTGGTATTTGTTTTTCTTATATACAGCATATAAGAAAATAAAATTGATTTAAAAAATGGGCATTAACCAGTATGTAAGAAACTAGTTAGTATTATTATTACACTGAGGCAATTGTGTCTATATACTAACATCTTTCTATGAACAGAGTTGTCTGATTTTGTTTTGGGTGTTTTTTTTAAGTCTAGCCACAAGTATGAAGGAGCATGAAAGCTAAAATAAATCTGGATTAAAAATGTTTACTTTGTGTAGAATTTATTATGTACTTGAGCATATATATATGCCTCACTTTAGTCAAAACATGGGAAGAGGCGATCCATGTGAATGTAATGGGACACCTGGCTAAATTGTAAATTCCTCAAGGACAGAACAGAACAGCAACTGTGCATCAGTGCCATTCTGAGCCTGACGACAATACAGCGAGAGCTGGAGAAATGTTTCTAATCATGAGGTTATTCAACAGAACAAAAGAGTTTCATGACATTTAAATTAATTCATTATTTTGGTCTTGAACTGACTGAGAAAAAAAAATGAAGTTAATTTTTTTGAGGAATCAGTAGATTTGCTGTACGCAAAATGTTTCGATTTCTTAAGACAAAATTCCAAAGTCAAATTTTCGCTAAATGCAACTTTTCACATTCTGCCAATATTTTTTCCTTGTTTTTTTCTGGTTTTCAGTTTGGCAGCAAAACAATGAGCAGTTCTCACATCCATGATCCTATGCTGCCGTGTGCTATCACAAACATATTTCTTTGGAAGTTTTTAAAAAGTCCAGGCTTGCTTACCACTATCAGGGTCTATTCTAATATGTAGGGGAAAAAAAAGATATTAAATATAGAGCAAAATGACCAGTACTATAAACTAGTATTTCTCAGTGTGCCCATGTTTTCTTTGACCTTTCTGATGATGTTATGATGTCACGACTCTGCAGCTTTGGCCTATTTTCTGCATAGCCTCCACTGGGCTAGATTTGATGGAAATAAACATCTTACATAACGGTCCGGCTGTGCACTCAGCTTTTCTTCTTCTCTATTTTTTTGGATTTTTTTTTTTCTGAAGGAGATTTTCCCAGCATGAATTCTGCACGTACAATTAACATTTGCCAAATTTCATCTTCAAAATCTGTTAGGGTTTATAAGAAGATTAAGGGACAGAGCTGATGTGCTTCATCACCCTTCCCCTGTAATCACACAGCTTTGCAACTTGGAAAGAGAGCAAGAAGCAGGTTGAAACTGCAGTAATTCCCTTGAAAGGAGAACTAAAATAGAAGACTGTGAATGTGAGACTTTGTACTACTGGGATTATTTAAACCAAACCCTTTCAGGAAAGAGCAAAGATCAGATACAGACTACACTCACAGACATAAAAACACCCTGACCTGATAGCTTTTGCTATTATTTTAATAGCAAAGACAAGGATGAAGGGTGTTGCACAGCAGAATCTTTAACACTTTCTTTTCTTGTTTCCTGTATTTGTTTTGACTGAATATATAGCAGGTATGTGTACAGACAAAGACTGGATAGGAAATCTTCCTAAAGAATAAAGGATTAAATACATATACAGAAATATTTTTAACCAAAGTGAATACAGAAATAGGTGCATATATACCAAGAAGAAAAATGCCAGAATATGTGCAATGAATTGGCATTACCCAAGTTACACACACAGGTTTTTAAAATCAGGAAAGTTTGCAGAGAAAATTTGCAAAGCTTTCAGAGTTGTTTACTTTTGCAACTAAAGTCACAGGAGATACCATCAACCTCTGCTTTCAAAATCACTGAACAGTTTAAAAATAGTGGCAATTAAAACCCAGTATTTTTGGTTTTCTTGTAGTTGGTCTTCTGTTTTTCCAGCCTTATGGCCTTAAGTCACCACATTTTACTCCACAAAACACAGGCAGGAGAAAAAACTTACGTAAAAGAAAATGAGAAAGCTGAAATTTATGGTAGTCATTGGGCACTTAAGCTAGGGATTTTTTTTTTTTGATAAATTTATGGTATCAGCTTTTCTCTCCCTTACACCAATTTCACCCCCCCCATCTCTGTTGGCATTAGTGGGATGACCTGATCAGATAAACAGCATACTAAATGATACGATTTCCAAATCAGAAGTGTTAAGCCCTCTGTATTAGAAAAGAAATAATTGACAAGCCACAGTGGAAACAAAGTAGCTCCTTTTCATTTTTAATAGTTAAATACTACCTAAGCCTGTGTCCTTTAATTAACCTAAACTTGTGTGCTTGCAAGAACAGCCTGTAGTACTGCAGAACTGCATCAGCAGAAGCCCAGCAGCAGACTCACCCACCCTCCGCGAGTTTGGGAAGACCCTGTTTCCAACTGCAAACTATGGGATAAATGCAGGCTGACTTCCTCCACTGGCCAATCCACTGCATAAACCACCGTAATCAATTCACAGCACGCAGGACAGGTTTTTCCAAACATTGTTGAACTCACTACCTTTATCAGCAGGACATGATTTATGTTTAATGGACCTTTTAAATATTTACTTTTCTCTGGAAATAACACCTCTTCAACTCAACATTTTGTTTAAAGTTACGGGATTTTAGGAATAATTCTTTAACTCGTATCCTTCCTGCCTTAGGAAAAGCTATGCAAGGTACAATTTAACCTACAGTCCTCACTATATCAGATCATTTAAATATTCTTTCTGAGGCAAAAATCCTCTACTTCCTACTTTCTTTCAATCTTTCTTTTTCACTGTAAATTGCGTTATCACATTGGAAGCATTAGGAATGATACTGCAAAGGGAATCCTCGCCCATTTTCTAAATGGCCTCCCGGTTTTTGAGGTGAATCAAGCCCAAGAATTGGAAACGCAAATATAACTTAACATTTATATTATCTAACTTGCCTTCAAATTATGCACATTTTTATGTCCATAAAACATGAAAACAATAATTTAAAGGTTTGTTTAATTGATGTTGTTTTTACTTAATTTATCCCATGGGTCTAATACCTATAAAGCAAGAACACTCTGGATTGATTCTTAAGATAATATGTTTATTGCATTGGATATAAGCCACACTGCAAATCCTAATGTTGCCAGAAAATGGTAAACTACAGACCAGTATGTCATGTCAATTGAGAATGTATCACTGAACTTCAAAGCTGGCAGAGACATTTACCTCTTAATTCATCTTTAATTTCAAAGGAACAGCATTTAGTGAAGGGTCCCAAAAATAAGTAAAATGAAATTAAACCCAGGCAAGTAAAAGAGCATTCACTGTCTGTCAAAATAAACTTCTTCCATGCACCAGAACATTCCCAGACTATTGGCATTGCATTGTTTTAAAACTGGATTTGAAATGGCAAGGAGAATGTATTCTAGCAACCTAAAGGCTATGTGTTGATAATATTTGGTTGCAATGAATGTCGTCGGCAGAGTGTCGCAGCCAAGTAATACCGAAGCCAGTCCACAAAGGAACCACTTTTAAGAAGGTTTGATTTCCTGACGAGAGGGAGGGAATTCAAACAAAGAAATTCTGGAAGAGTATGCAGGTAAACGTGACAAGTCCATGCTGTGGGGAAATTGATCTCACAATCTCTCTTCTGTCTGAGCTGAGGAGAGAAAGTCTTTCGATTTTCTGCTGCTTCTGCGCGTCCTTGATCATAGCCTGGCTTTAGTTTCTCTGAAAATCCTTCTGAAAGACAATTAGCTGAAACAGAAGCTGCTACTCAGTCTGCAGTGTAGGAATAGGGGAAAAAAACACCTGCTAGTGGTGTTTATGGAATCACACCGCCCTGTTCAGTCATATTCCCTCCCTTGCAAACCCTGATTTCGTTTCTACCTGTGAGCCTGACTTCTGCAATTGAATCCCCCTTGGGCTTGCATTCCCTGTAAGAGTCACAAATAAAAAGTGATAAAGTGTCATGACTTGAGTTCAGGACTGTAATTCTGGAAATACTAGTTTAGGAAGAACAAGCACAGCAGCTCAATAAAAGACGATCATTGTCCCAGACTGCAGCTGAAAAATACAGCTACTTCTTAAAGCAGGAAGTCAACCCCCACCCATATGATGTATATTAGACCTAAAAATGCATTTGTTATAGCATTCAAGAGGTTAAAAAAAAAAAAAATGAGTGCACAATCATTTCTGTGTGAAATGAAAGTGGAAGCTCTTAATGAAATAATTTGTGTAAATTTCTCACGTGCGAATGGAAGTCTCTGGGTCTAAACTACTACAGTTTTATGAGGCTTCAACCAAACAGATATAAATTCCCCTTGCAAAACCAGGTACAAGAGATCCAGGTACCAGATCACTGTACCGTGTATATATGAAGAGCTCAGAAAACATGGAGGAACTGTAACTGTTAATTTCCCTTTAAAGAGGAAGGGCGATTTTTTTTGAAGTTCATAGCTAACCAAGAAAAGGATTATTCACTTCATGGGATTAAGAAAAAGTGAAGTCTTAAATGTCTTAAAGCAGCACATAAATTTAATATAATTAGAAGTCCAACATTTAAATTACATGAACCCCAAATGTATTATCAGACATGTTTTGATTTAAATTAATTTGTTTTAAATTTGTTTCATGTTTTATGAAAAGACTTTTAATTGATCCCTCCCCCCCCGAAAAATTTTCAATATGACTTCATGAAAATGCTTTGATTTTTCCTGACAGTTTTGATGAGGAAAATGTTGAGTTCTCAAAAATTTCAATAGTGACCATTTTTCCTTCAGATATGCACTAAACATCCCACATGCATTTCAGTAGGCTGATAATTTTGTTAGTGTTGACTGAAATCAGCACTGCTTCTATAAAAGAAATGTCCCATTCCTCCAGAAACAAGAAAAATATCAATTCAGTCTCAGAAATTTGGTCAGCCTCGGTCTGTGGGTAAAACCCTTCCTGATATGATAGAACTATCATATCAAAGATATTTTCCTGGGAGAAGATGTCCTTTCTCCAATACTCATCTTTAAGAGATATGTACTGGTTTGGTTCCTGGGTGGAGGACTTTAAAATTCTCAGAGTCACTGAAGTTTTCTAAGAGTTGCCAAAGAGATGAGAAAACCGATGTGAAAAAGCAAAAGGACAAAGATATAATTTTGGTGCACAAAAATGCAAGTTGATACCGCAACTCTGCCAGATATCAGTAACATCCAGAGTGGTTCTGCAGCTTTCAGATTCAAACTTCCATAGCTAATTTAGGAAAGTAAACCTTCCCCTTCATCCCATCTATGTACAGCAATATTGTCCTCTTTATCAGTATAATCAAAGATAAAGAAAAATCTGTCAGGCTTAGTAATGCTGAGTTTCTAACAAAATGAATAAACAGATGCAATTCATGACCTCTTTGTGGTAAATCAGGTTTTAAAGTTTGGTCTGAGGCTTAGTCAAAGTTACAGAATAATGGAAGTGGAAACTGTCTGCCCACATTATTACAAGCCAGGTTTCCAGGAGAATTTATGAGCTGCAAGGAATTCATAAGCCTTGTCATCCATGCCTTTTCCTCTTAAAACTGATACATACTATGTATGATTTATGAGCAACACTAGTTAAAAATTGGATGCCACATTGAATCTGTTCCTTAAACCAATTTTATGTACATCTATAAAAATGTCAGATACAAGATACAATGTCAAAATGGAAAGGATAAACCAACCAAAATTATTAACAAGATTTAATGCATCACCTCCCACTTCTCCAACTACTGTTCAAGAGAGGAGAAAGACACAGAGTGGATGGGGGATGGTCTCAGGTCTGAAACTTTAACAGCACCCCCTTCCCTGTGTCGGTACACAGCTTCGGAACATGTAAGCAGGAAGTGAAAACATGAGAACATCTGCTTGTAAAGGATCATACTTTAAGAGGCTTCCACATTAGCTATCGCTAAGTTCCATAAACTCTTACGTTACATGAGGATTCCTGGTTAGATCTCAGACACTGAAATACGCAGATTCTGTCACACTCAATGGCTAGGAACGATGATTAAAGAGTAAGAGTCCTCAGGCGTAATTTAGAAGGTTTTCCAGACCTAAAAGGCATCGTCCTTTACCTCATGCTGCCCAAAGTGTCACTCAGTTCTGCATCACTACCTGCGTCCTATGCTGAACATACCTCTACCATTTCCAGGCCCTAAGAGGACTTCTCCAGACTGAAAACTTTTGACTGCTTTCTGTGGCACTTGAGCCAGAGGAATTTTCCTCCTGTGAAAGCAGAGTTTTAGCAATGCCTACATAACACCTCCTGCTACCTCATCCCTTTTACATGATGTGAAGAGGCTGGACTAACATGAAGCTCTCACAAGAAATCTGCAAAATGAATTCAAGCAATATTCTGGTTTGTTTTCTATCCTGTTATTGGTGGCTTTATCCACTGGCTTTATCCAGACGGTGTTAAAAATAAAATCTCTTTGGGGCTCCTTAGTTTTTGTATGAAACTGGGTGAATTCCCTAGGTTTCTTGTATTTGCTTTTACTTCTACAGGGACCTAAGAAATATTCCAGGAAAAGTTATGAGCCCCGATGTAACCTTTCTGGCAAATAATTCAGAAGATACAGAATACCTACAATTATACAAGTATGTCTACCTTATGAAAAGCCTCATTTTATACTTTCTTGACCTGCATGTGCCCTTGACAAACACTTGCCTAACTTTAGTTCATGCCATTGATGGCAATATGACTACTCATGAGTTTGGAGTTAAGTGAATTTTTGGATCAAGATCTGTGCTGACTATATTGCATGCTTTTGTGGGAATATGGGAACAGAGTGCTCAGGCAGACCATCTGAGCCCTCAAATCCAGTTCTCTGTCATGTTAGTAAACATAGCACGATGTGTGTGGCAATATGACTACTCATGAGTTTGGAGTTAAGTGAATTTTTGGATCAAGATCTGTGCTGACTATATTGCATGCTTTTGTGGGAATATGGGAACAGAGTGCTCAGGCAGACCATCTGAGCCCTCAAATCCAGTTCTTCTCTGTCATGTTAGTAAACATAGCGCGATGTGTGCCACATCATTAGACAAAAAAGTCTAGTTTAGAAGCGTCCACATCTTCATTGCACCACCTCACCACTACACAGCACTTTCAAGAGTCCAGAGTAGCATCTAAACAAGAGCAAACCCAGCCAGAACTGTAACACAGGCGCAGGAACAGGCCAGGATAGAAGGAAAGCAGAGGTGAAAATCTGGACACCTGTAAGAGTAGGGGAGCTCAAATAAAAATGTTCAGATGAGCCTAGACAGAGAAGCAAATTCCCAACTTCACAGAGAGAAAAAAAATCCCAAAGTTCAGCCAATCTGACCCAGAATAAAAATATTCCTTATGTCCACTGCTTGTGGTTTAGCCCCAGTGGATTAACAGAACAACCACTCAAGAGGTTTTAATGCATTTATAAACATGAGTCCATCTCAGCCATAGCTAGCTGTGGTACAAGTGTAATGCTTCATAGGAAGACAAAAAAACCAACCACAACAAAAAATAAAGCAACAAAAAACTCTCAGATAAAACACTTCAAAACCCAAACTGTTGCTTATATTCAGTGGAGCCTGTTTTTCTTGGTCAAAATAGAATTCATCAGACTAAAGGTAGGTGCCTACTTGTATGACATCATTTTATGGTCAGTGGAAAGAAACAAAGGGCAAATTCATTTCTTCCTGAAGGAGATATGTAAAATGGGCTGGATTTTTGCACCTTAAAAGTGTTCAGTTCACTCTGTTGATTGGAAAAGAGATCTAAGATAACTAGCTCCAAGGTAGGTGCTCACACTGTAAACGATAATTGAATTAGCTGAGTCCCATGCTTAAGTAAGAAATATTTTAGTGTTTAGAATTGGAATTGCTGGGTTTTTGCTTCTAATAAATTTTCTTGCTTTTTTTTTCCACTCTGAGTGACAGACAAAACGGATACATTTCCTGAGCACATATATATTTTTGTCTTATTCATTCCACCAAAGTTGAAAAAAAAGACTTCTAACTGAAAAGCAATGAAAAATGATAACTGCAAATAGTATTTACCACCTGTGATTTGAGCCCAGATTCAAGTGTTAGAAATACAGAAATTGAATTTTCTTGAGTGAATAAGTGATATTACTCATTATAATATATGTGATTAACGTGTGATTATTTTGAAAGGAAAATATCTTGTAATTCCAGGGTATTTTCTCTAGGCTCATTGTCAGGCAAATTCTTAAAGCTGTTATTTGAAGTTTCCCACAGACATCACTAAAAGCTCTTCTCAGCACCAAATACCAGCACAAGCCTGAACAAGCTGCACTTAAATTCATTCCCACAATCCATCTACTGGTGTTTTGAAATGGCTTGTGGCTTGCATTAATCTATGAGGCAAAATTCTTCCTTAATAAAGCTGACAGTGGCTTATCTCACAGAAATCCAGCGTGTTGTGTTCCTGCATTATGTAGGCAGGCTGGACAAAGATGATTCCTGACCTGTGCAAGCACAAAATATATACACTGGCTTGGGTAAAAATCTTTCCCATTCCCATACAAGCAGAAGTCAGTATTACCATGGTGGGATCTGGAGAGCAAAAGAGCTGATTCATCACAGGTCACTGCAGTTTTAGGGAGTCCTTCCTGCATATCCATGAGCACATCCCTCTGCTGTGACTGGCACTGAGAAGATCCGGCTTTCCTATAAACTGCTGCTCCACAACCATGGGCAAGTCGCTTGGGGCCAACTCTAATAAAGAACTTTAGTGCCTAAAACACAAGGGCTACAGAACAAAATCATAACCTTGAAAATAAACATCATAACTGCTGCCTAAGCCTGGATGTGCCTGAGCTTGCCGGGGCCTCCTCTTTTCGTAATGTGAAGGTCTCCAAGAGCAGAGAAGTGCCCATACCCAGAGCCGAGTCTGGCTTCTGAGTGGCTCAGCACCTCCTCGCACCTGGGCATGGCTGTTCCTCACCTTGTTTCACCCAGCAGGTCTATTCAGGCTGCTGAACACAAACTCAGCAGGACAGGGCTCCTTGCAAAATGCGGTTGTGCTACCAACTTAGGCAAATGTTGAAAGTCTCCTTGAAGCAGAGATCAGCAGTCAAGGCATCTGCTTCGATGCAAGTGACCACCACACAAAGTTGGTGAGCTGCACCCTCTCTTCTCTCTCTTCATGTAAATCTTGAACATTTTGCTGCACAGTGACCTGGCTTCAAAGGGAAGGAGTAGAGCATGTCTCCCACCACAAACCCCCGTCATCCAGAAACATCACCCAAAAGTTTCAAGTGTTGACAGTGTTCACAGTGGAACCTACATGGATGTGGGGGGTGCATGACAGTGAGGGTGAGACTTACCCTCCTACTCTCCAGCTCTGTGCAGTTGCCTGCTGGGTAGCTGAGACGGCCCCCTCCTCAACATGGTAGCCTGAGGCAGCTTCTCCTCCCAGGTGTTGAACTCTCCCATTGTGCCATCCCAGGAGCTTTAAAAGACTTAAAAATCCAAAGTTCTGCATCTGTTGTAAGTATTCAGTTCCTTTTCCACCAGCACCTCCATGCCCCTGCCATCGCGAATATCACAGTACTCCCGTGACATACTGCTGCTTGCCCTTTTTGCCTGCAGTGAGGAAAGAATAAGGATGTGTCTCAGACCTGCTTGCTAAGAAGAGAGAATAGAAAACAGAAGCTGTCTGTATTTAAAAATTATGTATCACCAGTACGTTTCCTGCCTATGTACACAACTAAAATGAAATCATTTGGAGTCAGACATCTGCCTACCTATAAGGATATTGTCCTTTGTTTCTGTTACTCACCTAAAAAGAGGGGATTGTTGTACTCTTTCTCCTGATCCCCCTATACACCTGGGTGCTACAAACTTTGTGGCAAGGGCCTGCCTTTTTTTTTCCACTCAATATCTCATACAAAGTTTCTACAAGTCTTCCTGTTGTGCGTCAGTGGACTTGCGGTAGAAATAATAGATAATACTCCATGTCACACTGAGGCTTAGGTAAGTATTGCTCAGAAGCATTGGTACTTTCAACTTCCCCTTCCTTAAATGAAGATTCCTCTGCAAAATATTTACAATAAAAAACACACTTCCTGTATTCTTACAAAATTATTTTCTTGTTTTCAAGATGCTGCTCTGGATTTCAGTCCTTTGCCCATGATATATTTTCTCAGCCTTGCATTTTGTATTCTGAATCATAAAGCTAAGCTTTGCTAGGACAGCTGAGATATTTAGATCTTCTGCATTAGCTGTGTGATGCTTAGCAGTAAATTTCCCTAACCTACTGGATAAAATATGTTCAGCCAAAGCAAAAGTGCTTTAGAGTTGTGTTCTTTTTAACACAACAGTGACACCTCCCACATGCTGTAGCAATAGAAGTAAAACCAATAGTCATTCTTTTGCCAATCTTAGGCTGAAGTCTAAGAAAGGACTTTTTTTTTTTTTAACAGGATATTTTATAAATACATAAACATCTTCTGCTTCCTCAAAATGTCTTTGGTTTATCCCTCACTGTTTGGCTTTTTCTCTCTCTTTTCTGGCTTGTCTAGGTTAGGTATGAAAATGTAACGCTAGAAAACGTTGGCTGGGACTTACTAAGTCCACACATTTTGGAAGTCTAGTTTTGGCAAAGCAGTCTGCCTTCGTTATATACTAAACTTAAAAGCTTAAGGGAACCTAAATTTAGTTTGATTAGTTCATCAACAGCCATTCTGCTTACAATAGGACTTTAGCACAGTGAAACAGTGTTTACTAGGAGGAGACTTTATTGTTGTTGAAGGCAATGGCAGTATTCTCTCAGCCTAATTCTAGGCATCTGAGCAGGTACCCTGAGTCTGAACCTGAAACTACGCCCTGTGCCCCTAGTAAGAAGCAGCTAGTGAGACAACACATTATTGTTGTATTCCATGTTGCACATCCTTGGAGAATATGAAAATTAGAGTTTCATAAATGAGCAAATGTTTGCGTCAAAAATGCTCAGAATGCTGAAAACAGATTACATTCGTATGGCTGTAGGTCAAAATGGTCTTCTGAAGAATGTTCGAGATTATAATAACACACATAGTTGGTGCAGTCCTGAAGGGGCATGTTTCAAAATTAAGGTCAATTTATGTGCTCTAGATTTACTATGTTGATTCATGCTCTTGATTCATGTTTGTTCATATCGGGACTGTAGTTTTGAGACAGATTTCCCAGTCATCTCACCTAAACATGCTTTGATCTGCATATTGGTGTAGTCTTGGAGCACCTAAACCAGAATCCTTTAGGATGAAACTAAACCAGAAGCACCCAGCACTTTACTGTATGCCAACCCTCCAGCAGCACCCCTACTGTATGCCAACTGCTGCTGCTATTCTATGGGAAAAACTGACCCAAAGTAAAATCCCTGTATCACACACAGTGTGGGCACTGGTTCCTCTGTATCTCTGTTTCACTCTGTAGGTTGAGATCCATGCTCCTCCTACTCCATGCACCATACTACTTGCAAATGTAAATGTAGCCTCTGTAATATAAAGAGCACAGGCCTGAATCGCAACTGCTGTAAGGTCCAGGTTCTTTCTTTAACATCAGTGAAGCTGCACTGATTTATATCACTTAAGGATCAGGGTCTAGTGAAATGTTTTGGAATGAACTTGGAAGATATGTCAGGAAAAAGTTGTTACAGACATTGAGTTGGCCATTTCTGGTATTTTATTAGGCATTTCTTACTCTTCAGATGGCTGAAGAGTAACTCCAATGAAAGCCGCAAAAAAGGTGCTGATCCCCAGCTCAAAACCCTTCACTGTGCTTCAGTAACTGCTGGGCTTTTTGCTAATCTGAAACTGTGATCCTCGAGGACTTAAGTGCTAAAATAAAACAGATCAAAGCCATATACAGATAATGAAAACAAAAGGTTATCTAAAACCTTTATTTTATTATCTAGAGCAAGGCCTTGGCCATGCCTAAAGACCTTGGCTTCCTAAATCCGTGAGTTGGGCTTGCTTCCATTTTATCATCAGACCGATCGAATACAGACTCTCAGCTGGCACCTGGGTGCATAGTTTTAATTTAAACACTATTGAAAATGTAGTTTAATGTAACCACCAGATTTCATACAGAACCACTGCTGAATTTCTGAGAAGAATGAAATGAAAGGAAATCAAATATATTTTACTTGCTTCTGGTATTATTCATTATTGTTATTATTAGTGAGTGGCGTGGGGTTGTGGAATGAATGCAAAAGGATTCATATTCTCCTCGTTAGTGATGAATGACTCTCTTTGCTATGTAGGAAGCCATTAAACTCCTTACACTCTATAGTTCACATTTGCTTCCTAAGCAAGCAGGACTTGGATCCTCCTAAACCCCTGCCATTTTATTCTGGAGATCAAAGTGGGTGATTACAGTGCACCTTCTGGATTTCAAATATGTTACTTGTTTGTATTACGACACCATCAAGGCAAAACCCACTGTGCCAGGTCCAGTAAAAAACACATGATAAGAGACAGTCTTTGCCCCTGGAGGACTCACCATCTAAATAAATATATTCATTTTGTATTGTAGAAGTCAGCAGAGAATTCCCCTGAGGCTAAGCACAAAATAGTCTAAAATACAATTATTGTGAATTGTTAAGTAAAACAGCACTGGATGAATGTGAAGTGTCACCGTGATTCAGGTATGTTTTGTAAGGCTTCTTTTTAATTTGTCTCTTCTCGTACACTACTAGCGTTTTCCAAGCCATTAAAATACCCCTGGCACAGCCTATTAGTGTTGCAGAATGAAATGTGTATTTTCTCTTCAGCATTATTCTTTTACAAATATGGGTTTTCTACCAGCTACATGAACTGGATAGACATTAAGTACTAGCAAATTTTCTCCTATATCTCCTAATTTGGAACCTGAACTGATTAGGTTCTTGTCAGTCAATGTGATGGACTTGTATCACTAAAGTGTTAGAAAGGGCTTTGAAATGGGTAAGCAAGCAGGATATGTAACTCTAAAACTGATGGTGTTCATCAACTTCTCCAGTAAGGCATTTTTTCCATGTATTAGACTCATTTATTGACCTTTCACGCTGTGTGTTCCATGCTCCCACCAACTAATGCCAGCCAAAATTTTCAATTAGAAATGCAGACCATCTGAAGAAAAGGCTGTTTCTTTTCACTTACATTTCTTCCTCATTTATTTTTGTATTTATTCAAGGACTCTGGAGAACTGCAAAGACTACATTATGCCCAGTTAATTTACAGCCCTCATTTTTATTGGGTTACTGTGAATTCCAGTTTTTATATCAGCACTGCTATGTCACAAAAAGACATGTGTGTACATCTTGTATACAGGGCTAATTTTGTATGAAAGTAAGTGCTAGGATGAGGTGCTAGAATGCTAATAGTATATTTGTAAGTTACATAGCAGCAGAGCTGACAGGCAAACAGATTCTGGCATGCCATTTCAGACTGTTTTGTCACAAAATTAGCTTTGTGAAAATGTTGTTTAGTGCTTTGGGGTTTTTTTTTGTTTTGTTTTTCTTCTATTTTTTTTCTGAAATCTTCTAAATTGAAATTCATTATGTTAAAGTTTCAAGTTCTAATGAATCCAAATCACTTTTTCCTAGTTTTCTATTTACAAATGTTTCCTACGTGTGAAGGACTTGGGAGGCCAGGGGAGGTCAAATTCACAATGCAAGATATTTGATGTGCTAATTTGTTAATCATTTGTACCCAATTTCTGCTTTGATTTTGCCTGGCTTCAGTCTCCAGCCATTTTTTTTTTCCTTTCTCTTTGTAAGGTCCCATTACTTACTTTCTATGCAATACATGATGACTAGTCCTTAAGCAACCATAAAGTTTTGGTCTGGTTATTAATTAATTTTTTATCTATTATAAAGTCCAACCCAGAGTCACCCTGTATTGGGTAAAATACTTTTTGTCTGACAAAAGACAGACAGGTATTTCACAGACATATTAGCCTGGAGCCTGGATGAGCACAAAAAGTGGCAAAAAGCCAGTCACCTCAGCTGTCTTATGCAGCTCTCTGGGGTATCCCCATGCTTATTCTCTCTTTAAATTGCTGAAAACATGTAGGGAATTATTTGGAAAAGCTGTAAATGAAGACACAGCAGCCAGCATAATTAAGTTCTCTTTCAGAGCAAGGAGCAGAGCCCAGTGTGATGTCTCTATCCACTTGAAGCTAACAGGGAATCTCATGTTGGCTTCAAGAGGGCTCTGATGTCTCCCTTGGTCACCTACTTCTCTTTCCATTGCATTCCTCCCTTTCACTAGACCATTCTACTTCCTCCAAAAGGTCATGGGATCCCCTTGATTTGCACCAGCCAAATGTTTGATTTTAATCAGGTCTGGGCAAAGAATGCAGGGTTGGTTGGTTTGTTTACCCTGTATCATTTTACTTAACACTGGTCAAGCGCAAAACTAAAAATTAAATAGCTGACTTGTAGCCCTTATTCTTCGAAGCCATCAATTACCATAACATTAGCAAAGTTGCCTGAAGCCATAGTTCAGGGGCAGCCGGGTTTCGGCAGCAAAGCTGGCTTATGAAGTTTCATTCATCTCCCATCCGTCCCGCTTATGATTCCTCTCCCTCACTCCCTCAGTACTACAGAAGGAGTAGTTTATGGGGCTATACTGCACGTCACAGAAATGGTTAAAAGAAGAACCCTCCCCAAAATAACCCTTCATTTCAGTGACCTCGCAGTCAGTGCAGTGCCACAGGTACTGCTGGGCCAGTGGAAAAATGAACCATGAAGTGGTGACAGGAACAAGCAGCTCAGGTGAGGGAAGCAAACCAGTCAACAACAACTTCAGATGGCTTCTCCTCCCTCATCTGTGTGCCATGGACCAGCCCTTGCAGGAGAGTTGAACTGTGCCTAATGAAAGAAAACAGTACACATGCATAAATAATGAATAGCGGGCCCAGGATATTACCAATGAGATGATAAAGTAAAAAAAAAGAATTTTATGACAGCTTCACAGACAAAAATACTGCATAGGAACAAGGTCTGACCTCTTCAGGGCATATTATCAATATTTCATGAGAGCGTGATGAAAGGAAACATTTAGCAATGCAGCATTAAATTTCTGTCTGACAATATATATCTATGGCAGGCAACAGAAATAGTAGCTCGGACTCTGAATCTGTGTAGTTTTTCAATGCATTCAGAAATTACCTGTGTGAAACTTACATAAAATTGAGACATAAAATGTAGTGTTTAAAGTTACTGAGTGGAGTTTTATTAAATAAAAATTCTTCAGTAATGGCTTAAAAATAATATTCATTTTAATAGCTTTCTGACAAGGAATGTGCACAATATTATAAGAATCTCTGAGTTTAACCAAATGAAATGTGTCTGGGACTTGAGCATTTCCCTCCAGGAAGAAAAGATTGAGCAATATGCTTTCAGGTTTAACAAAATACTGAAGACAGGTGATTAAAAAAATGAGGAAAAGTGTTGCCATCGGAAAACACAATTTCATTGACGTGGAAATATTTTGAGTGAATAAATCAGTTCTAATGAAATACTCTGGGGTAAATCTTTCCAAGGAGCTGTTCTGATATCAAGATGTTCTTGATAACATAAAAATACTTTATTTTTACTTCTAACTCCTTTTGTTTAGACTTTTCAGTCTCGTTAATATATCACCCTCTATACAATATACCACAATATATCATGTACTACATAAATTAAGAAGACTGCTTTTTCCTGGAAAATAAATGCTTCAGTAATCCTTAGTCAGTAGTTATTTTTGAACTTCATATTCTTCTGGAAATTTTTGATGAGAAGTGAGGCATATAATGAAACATTAAAATTTCCCAGAGAATTGTATTTCGTCACTCCCATCATCTTTGATTCCACGCTCAGTCTTTCCTTAGTACTCTGAGTGACATATTATCCAGGATTAAGCCTGCAGATTTTTACAGTAAACGACTCTTTGAAGAAGATACCTAACCACATTTAAGGGCCTTTCTGTCATTAATAAATGTAGGGGGGGTTGAGAGGAGAGGAGAGAATGAGGACTCAGCCAACTGAGATCTTTATTTGCCTGGGAACATAATTAAACAAACACATTGCTCATGATAGTAGATGGATTAACAGCCTCTCAGCCTGAATGTATTATGTCTGCAGAGATGCTTTGCCATAAAAAATTCACCACGCTACCCATATAACTTGGTCTGGAAAACCACCCTCAGGGCTAAAGGAGCTGGTCAGTTTTTATCCCACCACAAATTGCCCTCTTTGCCAAAGTTACAAGATAGGTTAGTGGAGTGAATCCATGATGGGAGCACTGGGCCACCAAAAAACACTTGAAAGCAGTAGCCTGTTTCGTATAGAGTACTAAAAACTCACAGGCATGCAGCTGCAGGAATTCATAGTTGCTGCCAGCCAAGTGCAGTCAGGCTGGTGACTTCAAGCCCTGCACCGTGCGGTTTTCCAGGAGAGCGCTCTGCCAAAGAGGAGTGGCACTCTTATCAGTAGTTTGGGATTTTTTCCCATCTGCATGTTTTTTCATAGCTTTTGCTTAATTTGCATTTCTTAAAAGCCTATTTCACAAATATACTTCATCTGCAGTGATGAGTGAAAATGCCTCATTTGTTCCTGAGACTGGATTGTGGGATCCCATCTAGCAAAAATGCTAATGAAGAACAAATACTTCCTTTTTTCCTGAGGGCAAATTTAATCATGGAAGTGTAGCACCTCTAAGTGCATTAACACCTGCAGTACAGTAAAGAGAAGTCGGCAGTATCCAATATTACCTTCTAATCAGTCATGCAGAGGTGTTTTCGTTACAGGGAAATAATGGCTACATTTACCAGAATCAATGAACTATATTGTGATTAGAACTGAGTGAAGTATGTGTATATATATTCATATATATGTATTTGTGTACATATATGTATTTGTGTGTATATATATGAATGAAGTATATATGTATATTCATATTATGTATATGTATGTATAGAATCATATGCTCACCTTCTTGCACACTCTCTCTATTATATATATAGAGAGAGTATATAATAAGACCATACAATATCTTCTTATTCAGGTGTCCCAGTGTTAATTTTTCACAATTACTTGGCATGTAATCAGTTCATGCAAAGATCTTCAAAACCTTGAACTGGTTCCTGTCAGAATCAAAATCAACTTTGACTGTTATAATACTACTTCAGCTTTTACTGCTGAAGTCCAGGCAGAAGTTCTGTAAGCTTTGGTGGAGGTGGATTTTTCATGCGTAAAGGGGTCTTGTGGTTATTAAAGAAATTCTACTTTGACAGGAAAACAGAAACTGTAAGAAAATCTAGATGGAGGTGGGGGAGGAAGTAAAGAGGGAAAACAGGAGTCAATGTAATAGAGCTAACAAGGGCTTATAAAACATTTGTCTTTAAAAAGATAACTTTGGCCACAACAGATAATATAAAAAACGGGAAAGTAGTGAATGGAATAAATGCTGTGACTAAAGCTGCAGATCCACAAAGGGGATGAATTCTTAACCACAGAAGAATTTGATTTGGGTCAGGAAATTATCAGGACCAGATATATGTATGGATAAAAATGTTAAAAAGAGTTTTTAGGAATGTAGCTGAATTCACAGAAATCACAGGTGGGCTAAGTATCTAATTCCTACTGGTTTCCTCAGTGGAGACAGTGAGCATCTTTGACACCTTAACATTATTTTCTTTAGAACATACTCTAATTCCCTTTGAAGTCAGTGGGAGAGTAGAGGGAAATAATCACAGTCTGGACAAACAGCAGCACTGATATAAAGGTTCAAAGTAGGAGAAAGTAACTGAACGGAAAGAAAGGATAGCAATCTTCCTAGCTCCAGAGACAAATTAACTCTTGCTTTGAAGCATGTCAATGTGGAATCACAGAATCAGAGTATGGTTGAGGTTGGCAGGCTTCTCTGGAGATCATCTAGTACACCTCCCTGCTCAAAGCAGGGTCAGCTAGAACGGGTTGCCCAGGACTCTGTCCAGCTGAGTTTTGAGCGTCTCCAAGGATAGAGATACCACAACCTCTCTGGGCAACCTGATCCAGTGTTTGACCACCCTCATATTGATTTTTTTTTTTTTTTTTTCTCTGTTTAAGTGGGATTTCTTGTATTTCCATTTGTGCCCATTGCCTCTTGTCCTCTTATTGGGCATCACTGAGAAGAATTTTACTCCATCTTCTTTGCTTTTCTCCATCAGGTTTTTATGCACACTGGCAAGATCCTCCAGGCTGAACAGTCCCAGATCTCTCAGCCTCTCCTCATATGTCAGATGCTCCAGTCCCTTATCATCTTTGTGTAACATTACTTGTGATAGACGGGATAGATGCGCTGAATGTGATCCATGCCAGTTTTCTAGGATCTACAGATGTAACTCCGTAGTTTAAATCTGGCCATTTGTACTCATGGATCTCAGCTTTCCTCACTGCAGCTCAGGTGTCTATCTGGGTTGGATATTGCTGTTACTGTGGAATTGAGCTCCCTGGAGAATACCCAGTTAAGGCAACAAAATACAGAAGAGTACTTTGTCCTAGCCTTCCAAATATACTTGCTCTACCACTGTAAGCAAAATTAATAAATATTGTATTTAAACAGCCACCACTAAGCATCTGAGCTTTCATCCTCTGCCAGAGCTATCCACACTTCTTGGAGATGTCAATTCTTGTAATCTAAAACCTTGAAACTGTCATGTTGGTTAGCTACAAAGTACACTGACAAAGTTTTCTTCACCACTGGAACAGTTAGAGCCAAAAATCTGGCATTAGCAGTTCCCGTGTCATTTTAATGAAGGATAGAGACATGCAATGGAACATTTTGAACAACCTAGCTATCATAGTATACTCAGTTTCAACTTTTCACGAGCTGCACTAACTGGCCATGTGCATATGCTTAACCAGTCCCCTTGCAAAGTGAAATGCGATCAGCTAAACTTTAACAGAGGTGGCTTAAGCTGATGCATATTCCTTTGGAATTGTGACAGCTATGGCATATACAGAGTATATTATACCAATTTATGAAGCTGCCAAACCCTATAGGTTTCATTTCCCTATATGCTGACATACTGGTATTTTTACTAATATAGCTTGACTAGGATGGGCATAGGTTCAGTATCATAAGTATGCTTACGCCAGTTGTTTATTCCCTTCCCAGTAGAGGAATATCTTTTAGTGATAAGTATGTAAACACACATACAATCATGTTCACATACCTCAATGCCACTGTAAACCTGCCCAGACTGGGAAGGGCTGCTGCATTACTTCAGTTCTATCAGTATAGGTACAGCACTGTAATTTCTGCCCTATCTGGTTCTTTTTGTAAGAAAACAGTGAGGAGAATGAGAAAATGCCAGTAACCTAAACCACTGTCTAATAGGCCAAATTGAGACCAGTCTGTTCATGATTAATAACTGGTGACTGATAGAAGACAAGTGGATTCAATCTCTGCCTTTGGCGGATATATTAATTCATGTATGTTCTCCATATGTGAGGAGATGTAACCATTTTCCAAAACTCCACTGCATCCAGCCCATGAACGGCAAATCGTCATAATAATATTTCCACAAGAGGGGCCAAACGTGTATATGAAGAATAAATATGTTGTGAATGTGGTAAATGGCTCATGCATGGGTAGCTGCTGTCACAGTGTGGACATGGGAGAGGACTGTGCAGTTGCAGTTGTAGAGCATAGACCCTGTCCTCTGCGTGTAGCAGTGCAGCAAGGAGAATGGAGAACCTCATTTCTCATCAGTTCTGTGCTGGGACAGGTGCATGGGAAGTCCATAAGAAATTCAATGGTAACTAAATTTGGCTTCTATTTTGCTGCTCAGAAGACGCATCCTGTTGGAGAGAGAATGAGGGGAGAGGAAGCTTTCCTGGTCTATGAAATTACAGATCAGTAATTTAAAGCAAAAAGAATAACATGCTTTCATTTTCCTTGGCATAGAAGGTATCAACATATACTTACGAAAGAGTGAAATAGGAAAAGGCATAGGAGAAATAATAATCAGAAAGTAATGAGCTTTTTCAGAGTAATTTCTCTTAAATATACATTTCTTGCCTTATTCATATTTGTTTAGTAACATGAATTATGCTAACTGCTTATATCAAATGACTTCATCTGAAAGCACCACCTTTTGCATAAAGCCCTTAAGCTCTGATTGTGCAAAGATTTATGTATGTATTTAACTTAATGTGCCCTGGTCCTTACTCCTAGTTAAACTGAGGCCTTTTTACATCATTGTAATGAATGTAAATGCACTTGATGACTTCTTTCAGACCAATCTCACTACCAGACCATTTTAGAGGAACCACAGAGTAAATAAGTCATAAACCCTGTGAGTAGGCCCATTGATTTCAATTATGCCATTCACAATGGGTTGTGCATGTCTGTATGCATGTGCATGTGAGTATTTATATGTATGCATCTCTTTGCAGAATCAGGTTACTCTTACATGTCTGACCTCTATTATTGACTGAATCTAAGTGAGAACTCTTGGTAATTATATTCTCCAACCCTTCATATTAAGCATTTTGTAATGAGTTGTTGCTCCCCTTCCTTAATTATTAGGGATTGTTATTGTCTCTGGGTTGCATGATGAGATGATTAGCTTTTATTCTGAAATCTATTATGTATGGTCATTGCATGCAGTACGAAAAACCCTGATAGTCTGCCACAGAGTATAGATTATCTTTTTCTGTGCCTGGATAGCTACAAACATTGAAAGTAATGCTCCCCATCTGCGACCCTTTGCAAAACACTGAATACACCTTTTCGCCTGCATTTCCAGTACAGTTAATCACATTGTGGGAGAGATTACACTAAATATATTATCAAGACCAAACCATTAACCAAATGTCACTCAGATGTCTCAGTGAACAAAGGGTGCAATCCAGAATGATGCGTTTAATAGACTTTGAGCTTTCAAGTCAATAGTTACTCTGATTCTTCCATCTATCAATATGGGCAAATGCTGTATTTCCAAACAAAGCTTAAATCTGACAGCTCAATATTTGTATGTGATCAGAATTGTAATTATTTTAATTTGAATGTTAATTAATTTATTTGTTAACTGCCTCCTGGGCTTCTGCTCCATCTGACCCAGTTTCATGTCTCTTGATAATATTTATTTGTGGTCTGATGATGAACACAAGGTGTGTTTATGTACTTTGAAATAATACCGTTTAATGACAGGAGATGTTATTCTTCAGAATTCCTGAGGCAGACTGCCAGGTATTTAATTGTCAATCTATTAATTTCATCACCTGAATCTGCATCTCAGTTATTCTTCACGTATACAGTGAAAATCTGAGTCAAGAAAGTTTCCCATGTGTACTAGCACGCATAGGTTTTTAAAAATCACCATGGGTCAGACTCATATTATTACATTATACTGTTTCCACAGTCATTTAGAGAAAGCAAAGCATATATGTATTAGTTTAAATAAATAAAATTCAGTACAAAGGTAATGGACTTTTGGGAGGAACAATCTAAACTACTCACACATGACGGACTTTTAAATTAATGTCAAGCACTCAGGAGAAGTTCTGGAGTCATTGTGGACAGCTCAGTAGAAACATCTGCTCAGGTACAGCACTGGCAAAATAACCAAACAAGCCATCATTCAAGCCAGCTCCCCACCTTTCTGAAGTTGTGGAATTGAAATGGGATTCAGCTCACTAACCTCAGCAATTTAAAAGTTAGACATCTAGTGTAAAGTAGTTACTGAAGCTCTTTCTGTGGTCAATGGAGGGAGACTAACCTCTGGAGGACAATCCAGCTAGCTAAAGTATGCCTGACATAAGTGGAATTAAGTGCCCTTTTGGGGTATCATATTTTCCACCAGCTGTAGAAAGGCAAAGCAGTTGCTTTACACTAGAGGCCTAGCTTTTAAATAGATAAAGCTGTGGAGGATGTTACCACCTCCATGCCTTGTTCTCAGCCCTTAATGTTGCATTCGTTTTGCTGAAAAATTGCGGGACTTGGCTGATAAGGTTCTTGGCAGGTACAAACAGGTCAGAGCGTGGTCTCCACGTGGCTGTTACAGACACTGCACTTATCAGACTTTCCATGCCGGGAACTGTAGCTGTCTTCAGAAGCTGTACAAGGAGTCAAGGCTTTGTTGTTGTCAACCCCACCGTCTTGGACTCTCCTGGCTGACAGGCTCATGGCCACGGTACGCCAGCATTTTTTTTTCCTGTTTCCTCCACATTTTCATAGTTTCATCAATGGAAAGCCTGAGGGCTGACTTGCATTTAAGTTGTTGAGTTTATTGTTTGGGATAGTCGTGTTCCTAACTCCTCATCTGATCTGATGGATTAACGCAGTAGTAATTCACAGGTACGGTATGTAATTTCATAAACAGGGGAGAAGAGTGCTGTTGGTGTAAGACTATTTTAGCAGAGAAGCTTCCTGTCACAAAATCTACTGATAATATGGATTATGGATTGATTCTCCTCTATTTCATTCCTCAGTGAAAGTTTCATTCAGGGCCAGTGGGAGCTCCTTTCCCCAATGGCGATGGTTTCTCAGTGGTGTCCTAACAGTGAACACAGGGTTTAGTATTCACTTGCTTTCATTTTGAATATATGCTTTTTAAAAGAAGCTTTGTAAAACTTTGAAGTAGGTGTCTGGAAAAAACTTATACAGGAAGCAAACTTCTTGGTTTCTGGCTTGCCCATTCCCACTACAGAAAAAAAGATTTACAAGATTCTCAGGAAAAGAGATTAATAAGTATTTTTTTAAATCTTAGCTATCTTTAGCTGTTAACAAATGTGATTTGAAGCTCCTTACTTTTAACATGATGTGTGAATATCCTACATGAACATAACAAGTGGCACGCCTTGCACTTTTTTAAACCTAATACAAATAAACCCAGTGCCCTGTGAATATTGACAAAGCTAGAATTTCCATACCAAAGGATCAGGCTATTTGTTCTAGTTAAGCTGTAAGAACTATTATACAGTACAGCAGGTAACACTGTTCTTCCAGCTGCTAACGGCTGGTTTGTCTTCAAAAGGTTCTGCAGCCTGTTAGGATTGCTAAATACACAACTCAGCAAATTCCGTCTGGGTATTTTCAATAAATTGGAGGGCAAATGCAAATAGGAATGTGCATTTCAAGTTATTGTACCTCCCAATGTCCTCTACGAAGGAACACCAGATTGTCCATTTGCATACATTTTCATTCATTTGCAGGCGGCCTTGTAAGTCCCCACATGCTTGCTTTAAAGTTACGGTGTAATGCAAAAAAAAAAAAAAAACCCACCCCAAAAAAAACCCCAAAACCTCAAGGAAGAGAGATAAATTTTATGTAGCTATGGGACTGGGGTCAATTTATGATAAATGCCATATAACTAGGTATGAATCCGATACAAAGAAAGGAAATTTTCATGAAATGTATACAGTTTCACTCCCATGATAGTGGGATGCATACTGCATACTGGCAGTTCTCAACTAGGCAGGACACAGAAATAGAAATGTCTGGTCAGACGAATTCTAATATAAACTGAAAAAAGATACAGGACAGCAACACTACGGAGTTTCATAGATATAAATTATCTTATTTTGTTTTCTCTGCAGTGGAATTTGCTTGCTATCTTCAGAGAGCAACTTAATCAGCTCTGAAGTAGTCTCATAGCAAAATAGTCTCATAGCAAAATTTAAAAAGGAATAAGTTTAAATTAGAATTATGTATCACAAGAGAATCTGTACTTGAATAATCTAGAAAAATAAAGTAAACAAGAAGAACATCTAAATAACTCTTCTGTCAAACTGTTTTTCAGTACCTTCTTGTAGAATGGCAGAACAAACTTGCTTACTTTCATCCTATGCAGAAGACCATGGAAATTCAGATTCAGCACCTGGTATGTCATTGTTAATTATTCTTTTTAAGGCCAGGATTAGTAAATATGAATGTAAAGATTGACTGCTTGTGCAAATCCTAGATCACTTTTATTCATACCCAAAATCTGATTCATCAAGAGCCACCATGCCTTTGTTATGAATTTTAAGCAAACTCATTCTTCCTTTATAAGAAAGACTACAAGCTGTACATGAAAAACAATTCTTCTTTAAGCACAAAAGCAGATTCATTTTGGAAAATCCAAGTGAGCTTTATGGCTAGCACATTTTTCTTTTCACTCATGGCTGTAACTGTGAATGAGGTTTGAAGGAAAAGAACTCTGCCTCATCAGCACTGTGGGCAGCACAAGGGAATCCTCGCTTTTTCCTTCCCCTGTTCAGTGTTTGGCTCAAGGAAGTTGATATTGCTGGTCCTGACTCCAGAGGTGAAGATGTCTTTCATGGCAGTTCTCTTGCACTGCGCTGGTTTTATAGTCAGAGGTGATTAAACCTCTGGTGTTCTGAAAATGAGTAGTTAATTTTCTGGAACACTAAAAAATAATATGGAAATATTTGAACAGTGTATGTGGTGGCCTTGAAATGTTTATTTTACTCAAGAGAAATGCAGTTTCATCCAAGGACTTGTCTCCAATGTGCAATATTCATTGTTTGACATCTGTATGGATGTTCTCACACTTAGCAATATCAGTTAGGCGTGAGACAAAGGTAACATCCCATAGCAGGAGATGACACATTGTACACGATGAATAACCGTGGCAAAGTGTCAGAGATGTAGCCAAAACGAGTAGTTCACGAGCATGTCATAAGTTCAGATTTGGCCACAAGCGAACTGCTTGGCAAATTGGTTTTTTTCACTTGCACAAATGTGAATCGGGTTGCTGAAGATCTGCAGACTAGCAAGGCAGTATTTGTGATGAATAATTCAGCTGCCCTACTAACCAGTAGTCTGGTTAATGTACCGACTGAAATAAATGGAAATGTTTTGCATCTGTTGACATATGTTATGTGCAAGTTTAAAAAAAGGAGGGGGCATCATGGTTGTGACTTAGCTAGGCTCCAAGAGTATAAGTGTAATACCCTGGGAAAGTTTAAGACCATATCTGTTGAATTTGTTAATTCTCGGCCGAGTATCATTCCTCTCATAAACTCCACATGGGCGAGAAAAGAGTCAGGTGGCATTGTGCAGCTGCTGGTGTCTCTAATCTGCACTCTGCTGCAAGCTCTTAAACAATTAGCTTAATTTTTGTAATTAGTTTTGATCTGTGGTTTGGGGTCTGCAGAATATTAGGAGCTGTTTCAACAGGCATCTATAAAAAGGGTAAGCAGTGTCATAGCTGGAACATATGACTGAATTAATTTTCTCTCAGAACACCTGGAATCAATATTATCAGCCAGAAACATGTTGTGTCCTGTATTTTTTCCATTATCTCTAAATTGTGCTTTATGAACCCTGGGTGGTATAATGATGAATATTGTGACAGGAAAAAGGATTTGCTGGGTTGACATGACACTGTACAGCACAGTGATACACACGACTCTTTTGTGTGGAGCTGGGAGGTATTATTTATTCATTCATTTATTTAATTTATTGAATGTATATGCACTGTAGTGATACTGCATTAAACTGTAGCCCCTAGTGAATAATATTCCAACAACTGTTTCTAATCAGTGGAAATAAATTGGACCAAAAGCTCATGTACTAGAAACAGAAAGAAGATATCACAGCAAGGCTGGACTGTTCAGCCACAGAGAAAGAGAACAGAACAATTTACAAGTCATTGGATTAATGCGCCAGCACATTGATAATTTGCTCGAGATAGCACAATGCTGGGCACTAATCACAACTGCCTTTGTGTGAACTGTGATCAAGTCAGCTGGTGTCACCCCCAAGTTTATGGCATTGGCCCAAAATGAAGAGGTGGTTGGTGCTATATGTATAACAGGTCAGTAGTACTCATGGTTTTCAAGAATGCCTGGTGATTCCAAGCCCAGGAGAGGGATTCAAATGGTTGAATTATTCCATGTGTATTCACTCTAGAACGAGATCTGTCAAAATATTTGGAAAAAGCCAAAATACGATATTTAATTTCCCATATTTTGTTAGCACGAGAATCAGTTTCCACCCAAAAGTAGAGGAAACTGGAAAGTAGGGTATTTCTTTCCCAATTCTTTTTTAATCCTGTAATTTCAATTCAGTAAATGTGAGAAATTTCCAGGCTTTTAAAATGCAAAGGCTTTCCTTGGTAATATGTTTTCTGGACATCATGTCAGCACAATAATTCATAGAAGAAAAACAAAACAAGAAACCTTATTTGAAATCAATTAACAGCAAGATCTGAAAACATTCAACATCCTTTCAAATTGAATTCCCAAATCTACATTGGACTAATTAGTCCTACAGAAACACAACAATGGACTTAGCACACTTGTCTGTCTCTCTCTCACCCAGCATTCATTCCCCATTATGCTCTTTGGATTCATTAGTTGTAGAAATTATAAACTAGTGCTGTAGAGAAGCACAGGATTTGTAATGGTTTGGAAGGTATTTAATGAGTACACACATTAAAAAAAAATTGTCAATGTTTACATTAAGCCCCCCTACCTTTTAAAGAACTGTAATAGCATTACTTGTTTGAAATGAAAGGTATTTGTTTTCTAAAGCTACAGGGAGATTTTTGAGTCCATAATGATGGATATATCAAGCCTGCTTTTAATTAGATTTTGAATGTGGAAACATATTTACAAGTAAAAATCACAGTAAGTCTTCATTAAAATGCATTTTACGGTTCTTTAATATGTCAAATATGCTTACCTGCATGTTGACCATGAACCATACCAGGGGTAGCATGTGCCTGTTCCTGAGCTAGCAATCATTTTAAATGTACTCCAGTGGATTTACTTCTAAATAGAGTGAAGTTACTCTACCACGTCTGAATTACTTCTAAGGCTGTCCTAGCCATGGTTTCCTGGGAAAGATGCCCATCCCGAGAGGTTCCCCATCCATATTAGCACTATACAGCCTAAATGCTGCCTGCCATCTGCAGGCCACTACATGGGAGGACCACGTGAGTGCTCTCCATGGTGCAAGCCCACTGTCATCTCTCAGGGATGCAATCTCACAATGGGTACCAGCTCCAGCCACATGCCTGCCAGTCCTCAGAGCCCTGAGAAGACGACTGAAGACTCCTGCTGTCCATATCAGCCCCACTGTATGTTGATAGTACCCTAAGTTTGCCCGTTGGCCTCCATGTCAACAGCGGGCTGCTATTTTCCAGGTACAAGGTTCAGAAATCTGTTCACATGGCTTTGTTCCAGGAGTTGGTATGGGGTACGGAGCAGGCCCAGCCTGTTTCAGAAATCAGTATCAGCCTTTGGGTATTTGGTACGCCAGACCTGTATGGGAATAGATGAGCAGTTAGGTACTGTCAAGTACCTTCTGCTGTTGTCACTGAAATTTTGCAAAACACTCCCCAACTTGTCCGTGACATCCCTGTTATCATCACTGGGGTCTGGAAAAGTGAGGTGTCCAGCTGTGCTGAGATTATTAATGGAGTTGCTCACAGTTCCTGTGATTATTGCAGCTGTAAAGGTGCTATTCCACTTCAGGCACATGAACCTCAGCTGCAGTGAATATATGCATAACACCCACACCTTACAGGGTTCTACCCGGTTCTCTGGTGGCAAGTAGAGCACCCTTTCACTGCTCTCTTCTTCCACTGGTGATACATGCTGACATCCGTGGCATCGTCAGCAATGGCATTAGCCTCTGCTGCCACAGGAACTTGTGGGGATGGCCTGACAAGCACAGAGCCTAAAAGCAGTTCAGCTGTACCCATATGTCCTGCCAGCTGTCTGGGAAGGCCACTGCCCATCAGAGCAGCTGAGTGGAGAACCGAATCTAATGACCTTCACAGTCTGTTAGAAAGTGTCCCTGAAGGAACCCCTGCACCCTCGCTCCCACACCTCAAGCAGCATCCTTATGATTGTTCGTGTCAGAGCCGTTTACCACTCACGAGGGACACGTGCTCAGTGGTGGCTTCCCAGCCTTAGCTCAAGTTCCTTGTAATAGAAGCATTTTCACAAGGTGCCCCAGCAGCCAGCTGTGGTTCAGATATGCAAACTGAGCTGCCTGTGACTTTTCAATTCTCCCTCTTCTCCCATACATCTGAACCTGGCTCTGACCATCCCACCAGCCACAGCCACATACTGTTGCCAGCAAAATTCTGAGTTTAAGTTTGCTTCCTGCAAATATTTACAAGGGTCGTAAATGTCTTCTGAGCCCCAAGTAAGTCCCCTATGGAGAGCTGACACAATAGAGAAATTACTCATTAAATAAAATATAATTACCTTCTCTTGCAGTTCCCAGAACAAGGATTTTCTGGGGAACCAGCCAAAGGACAGAAGAGGAGAGTGGGCAACATGCTGTAATCGCTCAAGCCCAGAGCCTGGGGCAGTCCCTAGACAGATTCCCAGAGCACCGTAAAACCATTCTGTGTATCCTCTCTCCCTCCCTTAGGAGGTGAAGCACTGAACCTGGCTCCAGATATTGTTTCAATTCCTTCAAAGCAGTGCAACTGGTGACTGTGTGTTCTGCAGCCTTCATTCCCTGTCAAGTATGCAAATTGAAGTTTAGAGGAGGCTTTTGTCAGAAACAGGCTCATCTTGAATTTCCCATTTGGTTTCTGAATAGCCTAATGAAGAAAAATTCAGCAAAATGCCATAGGGTAATATTGGAGAGTAAAACTGTGACAAAATAACATGAGTGACTCACAGACTGCAGTAGGAGTTTTATTTTTTTCTGGGCTGTTATATCCAGGCTCTGAATACTGCAGAATAACAATGCAAAAGAGAAACGAAATAAACTGGGTATTGCAGGCTTTGTGATTCACCACTAAACAGCTCTTTCAAAAGTCTTCTTGTTGTTAAAACCAGTGTTGCCACACTGGTGCAGAAATGATATACTGTAGAAATAAATCAGGCCCTAGGAAAATTCTGGATTCCAGAAACAAAAGGAAGATAACTACAAGTGGCTAACATGCTCAAAGGAAAAAAAAAAAAATCCTTTATGGATTCTTGACCTACATTCAAGTAAAATGCTACTTTTCAACTGCTCTTAAATCTTTTTTTCAGCTTTATTCTAGAAATGGTATTGCAGTTTGTAAGAAGCTTGACTGCTGGAACACATCTGCTGCTTTAGTTTTAAAAGGCTGTGATTGCAGAATTCTAGACACTTGACAGAAATTTCTGTCTTAAAGGGTAAAAACATTCTTAATCTAGAGAACAACCATATTTGTTTCAGTCCTGGAAGAGCTGCTAAACACAGAGAAATTATTTGCAATTAAGATCAAGTAGCTGTCTTGCCACTTTAAGTACGATACATTTTTTGCCTTTCCTTTTCTGATCAATTGCATATTGTTCCTTTTTTCCCTCCTGTCATCTTTGCTGGGGCTTTCTCATTGGATCCAATTTGTTTTCTTTGAATGCTGTATGTTCATTCCTTTCCATGTTTCCAGCTTTAACGTCTGTTAGTCCAGGATTCTGGAAATGAAATGGCACATATTTACCTGTATATTCCAAAAATCCAACTGGAAGAAATTACTTTTCCATGGTTTAGGCTAAATCTGAATGAGTTATTTTCTCTGATGTTAAAATTTCTGACTCATTCACTCTTTTTTTGGATTTACTTGGTATGACTCTTCAGAGTCTCTTTAAATTTATCACCACTCCTGGATATTCCATATTTAATATTAATCCTTCCCTCCTTTGCTGGACAGGAAATTACTTATTCAGAGTCACAGAGCAAAGTAATTATTCAGCTGTGAATAAAATGCGAGAATCCAAGGTCGCTAACTCTTATAACTGTACTGTGAATCTTGTGATAACAAGTAGGTCTTTAAAAGTCCCTGATCTTCAAGCCTTGTAAATGTGTGACAGCACAGATCCATGAGAGTCTCAGCCTTCACTCAGTGTGAACCCATCTCAGGAAACACAAGTGAAAGAGCCAGACACCCAAATGTACTTTCTATTGCTTTTATCAATGCTGTTTGAAATCAGTTTTATTATTTTCGGGGACCTGACATAGAGTGTTTAGGCACCAGGTGCGTGACGATTCTGGTGGTGCTGATTTCAGTTCCTTCTACTGTTGAGACCTTCAATGTTTGGGAGCCAGTAGTTTTATCAATTCTTCCACTCCTAATTAGGATCTGCATCTATTACAGGAATAGGAAAATCAAGACGAATTCTCACTCTTAAAGGTTTTCTGTTTGAACTTAAGGACAGCATTTTACTGCAGATTTCTTCATATGAATGAGGCTTTTTTAATGCTTGATGATGATTTATGAAGCCACAAACCATTCAGCACAAACTTGTTCAAGCACCATAGCAATAACTAATGTAATTAGCACATTTGAGGACAGTGAAAACTGCAAAATAAGCAGGCATCAGTCACTAAAGCAATAGATTGATTTTTTAGTGTGTGTTCCAGCGCTTTTATCAATACCATGCGTTAATGCTTTTGGACTATGTCGTTCTCCAGTCTGCTCTTTGCTGGCTAAATGTCAATAGAAAGTATAATATCTGAACATATTAGTGCTTTTAATCAACTATAAATAACATGCTACTCTTACTGGATACTATTTGATGGTCAAAAGAGTACAGGCGAGCATGGAGAAATGGAAAAGGTCAGTGATAGAATGACACAGATTATAGTAAGCAATTAATTTACCCCTTTCTGGGCTTTTTTTTCCTACTTTAGGAGGCACCTTCCTTTCACGTACTGCCTTCTTTCCTTCCCAGAAGGGACAGGGAGATACAGAGATTATATACATGTAGATCGTTTCCTCAACTTGCTCTCAAACCTGTAAAATTTTTCTTTGAGTATTCTAACTCTGATCCACTAAGAGATAATAAATAGCTTTTGCTTTGAATACTTGAGTAATGTCCCCTACTGTCAGTATGTGGCTAAGTTTAACCAAACCTAAATAGGAACTGAGACACCTAAAATAAAATTCTGCAATACATGAAGCAACTAATTCAAACATCCATCTATGTTAAAGTTCAGGATGGTGGGGTTTTTTTCTATGTTAAGACTAGAAATATTATCAAGGGGAAAAGAGGTATCCAAGGTCTTCTGTAGAGTATAAACATTTTCATACCTTGTTTTGCTTAAATGCACCATCAGTAAAAACACAGATGAGGGTCCTCCACTGGTATAAATATCCACAGTTTCTTTGATGCCTGTGGACTGCTGAAAAATTATCACAGGTGAGGAACATGTAGCTTGTTAGCCAGAACTCTGCTCCACCTGGATGTGAAGAAAGCTGACCCCAAATTGGGATAGTACATGCTGGGATTTTTCATCGAGTGGAATCCACAGCTTAGGACAAACACAAGATGAATGGAACAGTCTGTTAGAAGTCTTTAAATCAAACTGAAATAAATAAAAGCCTGTCTTCACAACACAGAACTTTTAAATTAATCTTCACTGCAGAGGATTCTTCCTAGGAGACTATGATATTCTTGTTATAACTTTCCAAAAGCATGAAGAGACATTTTTATATACCATGAAGTAGGCTTTAAAATAGGTAATACTGTTGTATAAATTATTTGTAAGTCTATGAATTATAGAAGCATTTAATCCCTTTCCATAAAAAGTAGAAATAAAGAAAATAAAGCAAAGCTTACAGGCTTAATGAATGAAGACCTAGATGATAAATCTTACTTAAGATAGGCCAGCAATACTCAAAACACATTATTTACTGAGTGGCTGAGCCAAAGCATTATTCTCAAGAGAATGCTTTGCCCTTTTAGTGGAGTTAAATAAGTAGTGGAAATAATATTTAGAACAACCTTTTGCACAGCAGACCAAGAAGATGACTTTTCCTTGGTAACTGTTTAACTGAGCCCAGCTGCTTCCGTCACTTGGGAGCTGGGTTGCGGGAGGGTAGCAGTAGCTTCTCTTTGAAGTAAGGCCAACAGGCCTCCTCAGGGACATCTGTGGTACTCAACAAACCCTGAGAATGCTTTGGGCCAGCTTAAACTTCACCCTTATTATAAAGTACCTTAAATAGGAGCTATTTGGGCTTCCTGAATTAGTTTCCATACTGATAATTAATCCACAAAGGTCAGGCAGGTGGTGTTGCTTGCAATGACCAGTTTTGCTCCATTTATACCTTCCTGCCGTTTTTTGGTGTATAGACTCAAGGTGCTCTCGTGCTTGGATCACTTTTCTGTTATTTATATGCAGGATAGCTCCACCAGTGAAATCCTGGCCCCAGATGAAGTCCTCTGTGGCCGAGTTCTGACTATGAAGCTGTCATTGCTGTTTGTTCTGCTGGGACCAAAATTGCAAGTCTTTCAGAGAAGACGGACACTGTAACAGGCTCTGTGGCTGAATGTTAGGCGGGAAACCAAAGGATGAAAACAGGGTGCAAGAGAAAAGCTGAAGGCAATGCCCAGGTGGGTGTGACAGAAAGAGAATGTAATCTAGCCTGTGGGTGGAGAACAGGTAGTTGATCAAGGACTATAATACTTTAGTAACTTGCTTCAAGCCGACAAGGAAATATTATTGTCTTTATCTTTACTGAGGAAAAATATGAGTGAGTTTTGGCTGTAAGAAAGGAGTTTGGCTCTTGAACTGCAACTCTCCAATTTTTGTGTGGGGTGCGTGTGCCGTGGACTATGCTGTCCTCGCATGGGTCTCGTGGTAGCCTGCATCCCAGCTGTGAATGGAAGTGAGCTACCGCCAGCAGGATGTCTCAGTGAAAGCACGCAATTTTTTGAAGTGAGACTCTAGGTGTCCACCTGGAGAAGGTCTACTGGTGACCCTGAGTGAAGCTGTTTCGTGAAGCCTGAATACACTCAAGAGAAAGGAGTGGTTTCAGACATGCTTCCCAGGTCTGTGCCTGAACAGTTATTCTTATTTCCTAGCTCTAGGCAGCTCAATATGTGGGTTTGATTGGATTGCCATTCTGAGTCATCTAATTCTCCCTCTATAACGATTGCAGGCATCTAATTCTGTATTCTCAGCTAGGAGCTAGTTGTTAAATGTGAGCTAGAGAAGCACTTAACTCAGAGACACCTCTGTCCCGTACTGGATGTGGCCAATGGGAAGAGCAATCCTAGCCTTCAGTCCCTGTGGGGCAGGCCAATAGTTCAGCCATGCAATTCATTTCACAACCGTGTAAAGATCACCCCTGCGGGGCTTATTGTAGACTAAAAGTAGAGATTAACCTTAAACTGGCTTGGCCAAATTTGACCATTTAAGCAGCAGTAGGTTTTTTATTGTGTTTGGATTTTGTATCAGTCACACATTTCTATGGTTAACTTAGGTACAAAAGCTTTCCCCCCAAAAAAAAAAAAGCTAGATAATCATATACTGATAATGATCTGTATGTTTTCTGTAAATTTTGCAAACCTGAAGGACGAAGACATATAAAATATTGTGACTAATCTGTTTTACTGAGGAATTCTCTGCATTTACGGCACTTCTGCTGGGGATTCTACCAAGAACTTTCCAAGGTTTGGCCCCAGTGTAGTATAAGTGAACTCTGGACCGGCACCATCGTACTCTCTGTGGCGGTGAGGTTGAACCTTTGTTTTATTTATGTTGCCTCTGACACTGGAATGATGTTTTCCATTGTTAGTTTCTCCATACAGGGAGAAATCAACCTCCCAGCCTATTTGCATCCACTAGCAATAAAGCCCCATTTTAATGAGAAAATGAATATTTGGACTTTACACTTTAGCCAGCAATGTATCATTTCTGGCAGCTGTGCTTTTTATCCACTCTTACTCGGTCTGAAACAGCTTCAATGACAGCAGCCAGGATCCTCCCTTTCTGTTCAGCTTTTCCATAGAAGGCAAAATGAAATAGATGTCTCTAAAGATAGGCCAGTACTATTTTGAGTCCTTTCTTTTTCATGGGATCATGCCAATAAACAAAAGAAAAAAACCTCATTCCTACCTTTATCCTTTATGAGCCAAAGCAGTTTTTCAGGAATATCAACTATTTCTTCCTACTTGTTTCTTCAAATTCACATTCTTCCTCTTTCCTTTCTATTTCTCCTTCTTAGCTTCTTTTATCACACAATAAAAAAATGTTAGCTCTATGTTAGATTAGGGTTTTTTTAAAAACAAAAGAGAGTTATTTAACTGTTCTACAAGCTTTTAAAGCTAATGGTCCAACTCACAGGTAGTAAACCAACAGTGATTCATATCTTTTTTTGTAAGCAACATCACCCGAAGGGCATTATGCAACTCTGGTTTTGATAGGGATTTTCTTTTTTTCCTCAGGCATAATGACTCCAGAGAGACCGAACATAACAGTGATCAATTGGGCTGCTTTCTTTTCCATTCCAGTTTTACACAACAAAGGGATCCGTTGATTTTATTTGTCATTTATTTATGCTTTAAGCAAGCCTGGTTTGGAAAATATTGGTCTGTCCAGTAGACGCTTCTGCTATTGGTGTCTCAGCATAAATGTGTTGTTTCCCCTGTTCGAGATTATGAGGCAAGGTCATCTGTGCTGTTAGTGCGCTGAAATAAGCAACAATATTGAGAGCTGTAGCCTTTTCTAGTTAAAGCTAGTGAGAATTTTGTTGCTGGGAGCTGGCTATAATGGGATACAAATCAGGAGTTAACATGTTGTTTGTTGACTTTGAGCCAAATCTAAAACGTGCTGTAATTCTGCACCAGTCCAAAACTGCAGTCTCGAAAAGTCCCACTTACTTGTGTCTGCTTTTGTGTTTGCCTGAAGTGCTGAGACATTTTTCCAGGTGGATGCAGCTGGATCTCTCAGCACCCACAAACAACCGAAGTGTGGCTAGGTCTGTCTAATCAAGCTAGGGTGCGGGACCTGGGAAGTCCATGTCCAGCTCCTTCATCCTGTAGATGCTGTTGGGGTGAACTGAAGATCTCTGGGAAGGGTTCCTTGCCAAAATGAAGCTGTGGTTCCCCTTGCCCTTAATACATAGCCAAAGAAGGGGATGGTGGTGATCGTTTTGTCTATTGTTAAAAACTATTAACTAAATTAACTATTCTGTTTGGTATTGTTAAATTTTCTTTCCAGCAAATGGGTGTCCCAGGTTTACGCTCTTTTGTCAGAGCAGGAGATTTAAGCCTCTTTTCCAAATATTTCAAGTGAGTGCGCTAATCAGTGAGCTGGCAAACCAACGAAGAGGGCAGTTAGAGCATTAAGCTTGAAAGGGGAACACCTGCCTCTGATACCTTCTCCCAGGACTGTAACACAAATAAGACGGTGCTTGAACAGCATGAATGCTATTCCTCTGCCCCTGTTTGAAAACAGGATGAGGGAACCTGGCTCAGTTACTCAAAAGAGAGCCAGTAGGTACCTGTTCTTGGGAAACTCCTCCAGGCTGGGTCTCCGAAATGGACTGCAGCCTGTGAACCAGGAGCAAGGCATCCTTGCCCCATGTGGGGGGCATGTTTGAGACTCCTCCCTTGTAACACAGGGCACAAGCCTCAGCAGTGGTTCCTGTTGGGTAGCTCAAGGCATCTTCCTTCTCTGGGACTCACGGGGTCTCCTCTGAGTCCCATTTCCATAGGGCCACTGAGCACATTGGGAGCCTCAGTACGATTCTCAGTTCTCCAGAGGTGCCAGAACAGTAAAAACTAGGTGTCACAGTGACCAACAATGTGATAGCAGGGCAGAAGGATGCCTGTAGCTCCCTTGCCTAATAGTGCTGCCTACTCACATGTAGCTGCGGAGCCCCCCGCCCCATGACAGCAGCCACATCCTGTCCTGCAAAATCCTAAAAGCCAAAACATCCTGACTGATTCTGGCCCTTTGTCCTCTCACCCAAAATATACATGGATTTGATAAGCCTTTTGTTTTGTTAAAATTCTGCACATTAGTAGCACAGATCTCATTACCACTTATTGGTCACAATATCCTCTTTATAGCTGCAAATATCTCTGGCGTAAGTAGCTTCTAATTACCTTTATTCTCCATGGTGAATATGTGAAAGCAGTGACACACACATTATTAGCATGCAACTGGAGAAGAAGTTTGAAACCAATGTGCTGCTGATTTTTCCCCTCACGCCTTAGGAGGGGTCTTCTAGTTCATAGCTGTCACAAGGTGTGTATTATGTATCTAAAAAGGGACAATTATGAGTATTTTGCTAATTATTAAAAAAAAAACAACCAAACAAAAACAAACAACCTACTGTTCATTAGCTGAGAAATGAAGCTTTATGTTTCAAGAATGGTACAGTTCATTTAAGATACTGCTGACCCAGATTTGTATTTCTGTACTGAATTGCTTCAAGTGGGTAATGCACAGTCTATTTATAGGATCATTATTAAATTGGCACTTGCATGGTTTAAATCCCTTTGCACTAGATTTACAAGGGAGACTCAAGCACTCTTGTCACCCAGTGGGTAGCAAGCTTGGGTTGATGTTCACAGGAGTGGTAATCTGGAGTAGTTTTCCAAAAGAAGTAACTAATTTTGAGATGCAGATAGAGCTTGCTGTAAAATGGAAACTCATCTGACCTATTTTGGACTTCCACTTTTGGGTGAGATGAAATATACCCCTAATTGCCTCTTTTCCACAATTTGTTTTCCACGGCTGGCTTATTGAGGACTGTAGGTTTTCAACATCTGTAGTTAGTTTATATAAACCCCACCCAGGGTCCAAATAGGAGCTGGGAAGATCATCCCTAAGTATGGCAGTAGTGTTGCAGTGCGTTGTCTCTGATTTGTTGAAGTTGGCAGTAGGCAGTTGCGCCAGGGCACGTTCCAGTGATCATTGCAGTATATGCGGTTTTCTGCCTTCTTTTGAATAATGTAATTAGTACAGCAATCAGCACTGCAAAATCAAGGCGATCCTTCTGAAAGGGCTCTGAAGCCTACCTCCCTTGGAAGTGATGGGAGCTAGGTGCTTAACTTCTCTGAAAAATTCAGCGAGTAAAAGATATTTTTAAAAATCTAGCTAAGAGTGTTATTTTCAGAAGTAAGCTAGGCATCTTGAAAGTTTGCCAATTTTGACTTCGAAGGTAGAACCAAACAAAATTAAAGAGACAGCTGACATGCATAGATTTGTCAAACTAATTTCTCAGGGCAGTAGCGATAAGAAATGGAGTTAGGATGGAGTGTGCTAGTCCTGGCTTGGTTTTGCTTCCATTCTTCCTTCCACTCTACTTTTGCTTGTAAGCTGCAATGTTGTTTGAGGCAGGGGCTGTGTTTTGTGTCTGTGCAGTGTGGGACTTGGCATCATGGGGCTCT
>NW_009195875.1:0-669 GCF_000690835.1 Fulmarus glacialis | reverse complement strand
GCCTGCTGAATCATCACTTATGCAAGTAATGGTCATACATTAAAATACCAGTATCTGAACAACATATATGCTATTCTAGCTTTGCCTGTCACATCAAATCCACTTTTACTTTTTGTCTTGCTACTCAATGTCACCTTTAGGTTTAAGTGCATTTTTCCTGCAACTATGCAGCGATTTCAATGCATTAACACATTTTTGATATGAAACAGCACAAGAAACAGATTCAGAATATGTCCCTTAGAAGAAAGTACTGTATAGGTCAATATCAAGTTTGGAACCTTTTTCAAGGGTGTATCTACATCCTGAGGGAATGAATTAAAATAAATGTCCCCTAACTCTAATGGGACCCTAACTCTATCAAGAAGAATAGGGTCAGCCTTAAGTGCTCCAGTTGAAATTTGATTGCGCTGACTTATACAGTGGAGTAAACAAAAAGATTTTGATTTTTATTATTATTGTTGTTGTTATTATTCATGAAAGTGTTAGAGTTGTCCCTTCAAAGTAAAAATGCTGCTAAACACAGTAAGAGCGGACAGAAAGGTTGTTAACATAATAGACATACACACTTAGAGGCAGCCACTTTTTTGGCAACATTAAATCCTTAGACACTTCTATAAGGTTGAACAAAAATAGTAATAATAGTAATATTATTAATAATAATAATTATTA
>NW_009195874.1:7583-15402 GCF_000690835.1 Fulmarus glacialis | reverse complement strand
ACTGAGGGAGCACTCGATTCCCTCATCCACATCATTGATAAAGGTATTGAGCAAGACCAGCCCCAAAACTGAGCCCTGGAGAACACCGCTCGTGACCGGCCGCCAACTGGATTGAACTCCGTTCACCACAACTCTCTGGGCTCAGCCGTCCAGCCAGTTTTTTTACCCAGTGAAGAGTGTACCTGTCTAAGCTGTGAGCCACCAGCCTCTCTAGGAGAATGCTGTGGGAGACAGTGAGAATGCTGATATGTGTGCCCAGGCAGGGAATATTAGTAGGAGGACCTCTCTAATGGGCAAAGGGTTGTTTTCATAGGTCAGATTTCTTTTGAAATCATATTGTTAAGGTTGTTCTTCAGAGGAAGAAAAAACTGAGTTGCTGGATTCACTTGCTCATACTGTTTCTCCTTCTACTTAGCCTTCTGTATGTTCTTGCTATTTTCTCCCCATGCTTAAGAGTACTCACACAAGACAAATTCCAGATGCCAGTTTCATTTCTGGATGATCTGAGGGCTGATTTTTCAAACAAAAGACTGATCTGCCATTACTGTGAGATAGTGCTGCTGTGTTACAGAAGGTATCCAATGATATGCACAAGGTTCCTGGATATGAAACAAAGCCTTTACTTTGAAATGCCCATAAATTATCAGTCAATTCAGGGTCTGGGCTAATGGCATTCTAAATAGGATGGTATGAAAAGAAGAGTGAGAAAGAGAGAAAAATGCAAAACTGGAAGAGCAAGACCAGGCATCAGTAATTGTCAGAGTGCAAAGCCCTCTGTAGAGAGAATATTAATAATACTTCGGACTCACACCAGTGAGGGCTCACACCTCATCCACAGCCCTGCAAACATTTTATGAACACTAATTTGCACAACCCTGCTACAAGGTAGCAATGTAGTATTTTAGCTAGAGCTCCTCAGGCAAGTCTTGATGGTAGCAACCAATGTTAGGTTCAAAATGCCTAAGGGTCCTTTTAGGGAAAATGACAGAAAGAACAGCTCGAGACCATATTCAGAAACTATCTGGTTTCAGCTCTAAGAAATACAAAATAACTCTCTGTGAACTCTCTAACAGGTACTTCTTCCCCAGTTGCAAAACCACCTGAGTCCAAAATGTGGCAAGCATATGTAAAAGCAAGAAACTCAAATTACCAGATCACTGCTGAAGCCATTCCTCACACAATCCCAATGGTGACGACCCAGCTGGCCACTACTGTCCTTTCTGAAATACTGCTCACATTTGGGTCACATTACAAGCTGAGGTATCCAGGTGCAAAGCACTCCTTTACTCGTCCGAAGATCTCCTCAAAGTTACCACCTTGGGTCATCTCCTGAGGGGGCACCTTCTGGAGCTTGGCTTGCTAATTGGGTCTCTTCAGGTAGGTTTGGCAATACCGAAGAAATAAAAGGACCCGAAGCTAAGACACCAGTGTCAGAGCATGGCAAGGATTTCAGATGGTGTCCTGAATTTCAGAAGTGCCTATCTCACATTCTGGTAAGTAACTCAGTTGTAAGGCAGGTATCTCAGATGCCTTTAGAGTAGCTAGCGTGAATACCAGCAGCATACCCATAGCAGCACAGAAAAAGAGCATGTAGTTTAATACCAGCTCAAGTTAATTAAGAAAAAAATAATTTAATAAATAAAATTCAATTAATTTTAATTTCTACACTGGTACAGTGTAGAAAGAACCTTACTTTCACTGCATTGGTATGACTGTACTGGAGAACTCAGAAGAACCATGTAAAAATCCACACCCAAAATTACGTCCCTTCTTAAAATAGAAATAGCACTTATCCTTCCTTCATTTGTTTCCACTCTTTGCTCCATCCAATACATTGAGACCATTCCTGTACCCTTTAAAAGTAAGTTGCTTTTCCTTCCATTTTTCATTTAAGTGACAGACCATCTCCAGAAATATATCTCCTAAACAGCTTCAATCATCCTCTCTCCTTTTTGCTCTGGTAATTGTAGTTTGTATCTGACTAGTACCTTTAGGAGTTTCCACCTCCACATTCCAGCCCCTCTTATGCAGGGTGTGTCAGAGATGCACGCCCATGCAGCCATATGCAACATATTTTGCTCTAGGTCTGCCCACACTCCGCACCATTGCAGCACAGACCAGCTGGAATACCTCCTTGTGGTGATATTAAAGTATGGCTTTACCCACATTAATAAGCTCATCAGAAACAACTTAATATGGGACTTGTACTGCACTACGGTAACAGAACTTCTTTGGATCTGGAACAGTTTCATGTCCTGACAATTCAGAGCATGGACTGAGTTAGCATGCAATCACCTGCACCTCACTGTGCAGACATGCGTTAAGAAAACTGGCTTTCTTGACAAATAGAGATATTGCTCAGCTTTTAACATGTACACAAGGACAGTTAAACAAAGTTAGTGTGATCTTGTGGTTTTCATTATCACATGCAAAGGAACATTTTTTCAACACAGGATTGCAGACAGTTTGCCTGAAGTGATCAATTCTCCCCATAAGAAGATCAGAGATCTAAAGGCAGCAATAAAACCAGTACTTTTCAACATGGATGGCATGCAATTGATGTGTCTTTGATAATGTGAAACCAAAAAGAATAGAAAACCCATCACATGCACATATGCAAGTATTCTTGAAAGATCATCCTGGTAATCTGTCATCTGGATAGGCTTCTGAAAAGCCAAAAAAATTGTATAGAGTACTACTTTTCTTCCATCTGGGAGAATATCAGACAGTACTTTTTCCCCCTCTCTTATTAAAGTATCTTGTCTCTTAGGGATGGTGACAATAATTAAATCTATCTCAAGAGGCTGTCTCACCCCCTTATATGGATAGCCTTGTGTGTTCAGGTATGCCTTCAATTACTGGAAATTTCAGTCTACTGCACTCTTTATGCTTATTTTCCCGAAAACAAAAAAAAGGCAAACAGAAGGCTGAAAGCAACAAAGGAGCCCAGCTTTGGCAGAGCTGCACTGCTAGGGAGTGTCTCTGACTCCCCATCCCAGAGGGGCTCAGCTCCACATGGCAACTAGCTGGGTCTGCTTTTCTAGTTTTGGAGACATGGGATGAGCAGAACCTTCCTCAGGTCCCCATCAGGCTGAGTTCCCAGCGGGATCCAAAAACAGACCTACCAGTCCCACTGGAATGGATTCTTTCTCTTTCCACTGACAGAGGTACCTCAAGACTTATGATTAGCGAATCAGTTTGATAACCACACACATACATGTAATATTCATGCACTATATGCATGAATATGTGCACTCATTCATGCATTATATGCATTATATGACTATAGAGTTGAAAGCCATACTAGCTGAACTTCACCAAGATTTTGCAAAAAAATCCAAATGCAAAGACAAATACAGCTCTTGAAATCAGTGGGATTTGTTACAGGGATTACAGAGGGAGACAATTAGACCTCCTATGGAAATCCCAGACTAGCAAAGAAATTTGTCCTATTTTCTTGTTTATTTTCTACTTGCGGGTCTTTCAATTTTCATTACTTTGGTAGCGTGGTAAGAAATGGTAAGAGCTCCTGGTTGGAGCTGGCATCTGCAGGGAAAGAACACTATCAATACCACGAGGACATCTAGAGCAGATTCCCCTCAAGTTGACATATGGCATTTGACATGAAATTGGAAGCAAATATCAGATTGCTGGCCTGGTCCTGCTCCGTCAGTACACAGGCAGTGTAACAGAGGCAAAGCCAGCATGGAAGTCTAGTAGCTTCTCAGCAGACATCCACAGTTCGCTGCCATCATGTTCAGACCAATGTCAGCTCCCTTCTCACAGGCACAGAGCACATGAAAGTTTCCCCTTCCAGGTCACAGCAATGGTACTGGCAGCCATCCCTCCGCCTCCCAAGCACAAGGGAATTAAAGTGAGCACTCTCTCAAAGAGAGAGAAGGAAGTATTAACAAAAATTCCGTTGACCTCACTAAATGATCCAGTCAGAAGTAGCCCATACAAGTTTCTGTACCATTGCTAAAGAAAAAATGAAGTGCAATATGGTTTTTTCTCCTCATGCCCTTACATCCTTGCTTGCTTTTCTTCCCATATGTATTCATCCTATCCTGGACTTCTTCTGAAGCCCAAGACTGCAGCTAGCTGAACTTTGCAAAAGCAGTTCAGCCTGGCTTTGAATTCACATCAAGGCAAGCATGCCACTTGTGTATCACACTGTGTCATACAGAAGCCATCTTATAAATGTAAAGGCCTGCTTACAGTAGTATTATCCTCTACACCCCAGGCTTATAGAAGTAATTCAAATTTCAGTCCACCATGGATAATAGCTCGACCTACATTTGTGTTGGCTACTAATGACAGAGAGCGCTAATGCACTTTTACTTCTATATAACAGCTGTGCTAGGTCACAACGTTTGAATTTACTTAGAACAAAATGACTGTAGGCCATCTCTTACAGTTTGTTATTAAATTTTGCTTATTTTAATTGTCATCTCTTTATAAATAAAGAATGAAAATGTCTCTCATAAAACTTATATGCAAAGTTATTGCTTCTTAGAAGTCTAAATTTGCATTTTTTAAATTATTCAGCTTGCTTACTAATGTAAATGCCGTTTTAAGTATTAATAATACTGACATGACCTGGAGAACTGGGACATAACACATCCTTGTGTGGATGAGCAAAGGGGGAAAAAGCTGGAATAGGAGAGTCTTTTAACAGTCTGTCCTACTTAGAATATAATTGGACTTAATGATGCTTAACGACCTTTTGCAAGTCTCATTTCTCTCCACAGCAGAGAGAGGGTGTGGGCCAAGGTGACATCCGTATAGCTCAGCGGGTTAATTATGCCTTTTCAGGGCTGACCATTTTAAATAGCTGGCTCTGGCCAGCACCCATTGTTCAAACGGCTGGCAGGGCACTGTTAGTAAACTGTGCTCAAGATCTTCTGTAATTAAAGCAGGTAATTTGTATTATCTACATGACGTCTCTCCAGTGGGTATATATTAGCCCGGAGAAAATCTCAGCGATATTTTACAATAGCACCCATCAAAATATTGACAGTGAATTAGCCACGTTATCAAGCTTAGCATGGAATCCATTCTCTTTCTAATTCATCAAGCTTAGCATCACATTCTCAGTGTAGATTATTTAGGAATGAATGAGGACTTGCATGGGTTTGTGCATTAGTCTGATCTGTCTGATAAACACTGGCTTGTGAATGACGTGCACACTGTTCTCTTTGGCAAGGTGTTCGCTCACCAGCTGCAGCCCCACTCACATGATGTGAAATCATGCTGTGTCGGTCTTCTGACCGGATGACTCAAGTGTTTCACATAAGGAGTCAAAGCAGCAGTTTGGACTTTGATGACTTTTGGAGGAGAGAGAGGTACTTGAGGAAGGAAAAATAGCTGAGGCCTGTATAGCACAGTCAAAATATTTTGGGAGTGATTAAACATAGGTGTGTAGAACCATTTTGATCATCTTTAGGTATCAAGATGTCTTCACAAGGCTGCAGATGGATTTCAGGGAGACCTGTAAACTCTGAAGGGGCTACTGGAGGCCACGTGGGATCTCCTAGAACAAGTAAATGGGGACAGATGCCCATGCTTATATAGCTGAACAGTTTCTTCTCTGTCTTCCCAAAAGAAGGCATAACTTCTGTCTGATAATTGCAAATGAAACTCTTGGCTGACTAGGTAAAAAGGCATAGTTTTACAGGTTTCTTCTCTTCATATGATCTATTTATTTCCATTTCTTCTGTTGCTCCCATTGCCATCATATACATACCTCCGAATCATAGAATCATAGGATGGTTTGGGTTGGAAGGTACCTTTAAAGATGATCTAGTTTACCCCCCTCTGCCGTGGGCAGGGACATCTTTCATTAGATCAGATTGCTTAAAGCCCCATCCAACCTGATCTTGAACACTTCCAAGAATGGGGCATCCACAACTTCCCTGGGCAACCTGTTCCAGTATCTCACCACCCTCATCGTAAAAAAAGTCTTCTTTAAATCCAGTCTAAACCTACCCACATTCAGTTTAAAACCATTGCTCCTTGTCTTGTCAGTACAGGCCCTGGTAAAAAGTCTTTCTCTGTCTTTCTTATAAGCCCTCTGTAAATATTGAACAGCGTGGTGGGTGACCTTGACTGACCACCAGGTGCCCACCTCTCTATCACTCCCCCTCCTCAACTGGACAGGGGGAGAACATACAACAAAAGGCTCATGGGTTGAGATAAGGATAGGGAGATCACTTACCATTTATTATCACGGGCAAAACAGACTCAACTTCATGAAATTAATTTAATTTATTGCCATTCAAACAGAGTAGGATAATGAGAAATAAGAACAAATTTAAATTTAAAACCACCTTCCCCCCACCACTCCCTTCTTTCTGGGCTCATCTTCACACCCGACTTCTCTAACTCCTGTCTCCGAGCGGTGCAAGAGCATGGGGAATGGGGGTTGTGGTCAGTTCATAACACTTTGTCTCTGACACTTCTTCCTCCTCAAGCTCTTCCCCTGCTCCAGCATGAGGTCCCACCCATGGGATATAGTCCTTCATTAAATTCTCCAACAAGGGTCCTTTCCATGGGCTGCAGTTCTTCAAGAACTGCACCAGCATGGGTCCTTTCCATGGGGTACAGTCCTTCAGGAACTGACTGCTCCAGCATGGATCCCCCACAGGGTCACAGCTTCCTTTAGGGCACATTCACCTGCTCCAGCGTGGGGTCCTCCATGGGGTGCAGTGTAGATATCTGCTCCACCGTAGTCCTCCATGGGCTGCAGGGGGACAACCTGTTTATCCATGGTGTTCACCATGGGCTTGAGGGGAATCTCTGCTCTGGTGCCTGGAGCACCTCTTCCCCTCCTTCTTCACTGACCTTGGTGTCTGCACAGTTGTTTCTCTCACATATTCTGACTTCTCTCTCCCAGCTGCTGTTGCGCAGCAGTTTCTACCCTTTCTTAAACATATTATCACAGAGGTGCCAGCAATGTTGCTGATGGGCTCAACTTTGGCCAGAGGTGGGTCCATCTTGGAGCCGGCTGGAACTGGCTCTGTCCAACATGGGGGCAGCTTCTGGCATCTTCTCACAGAAGCCCCCCCTGCAACCTCCCTGTTACCAAAACCTTGTCATGTAATCCCAATACAATAAGGTCTCCCCAGAGCCTTCTCTTCTCCAGCCTGAACAACCCCAACTCTCTCAGCCTTTCTTCACAGGAGAGGTGTTCCAATCCTCCGATCATTTTCGTGGCCCTTGTCTGGACGCACTCTAACAGGTCCTTGTCTTTCTTGCACTAAGGACCCCAGAGACAGACACAATACTCCAGGTGGCGTCTCATGAGAGCAGAATAGAGGGGGAAAATCCCCTCCCTCGACCTGCTGGCCACGCTTCTTTTGATGCAGCCCAGGATACAATTGGCTTTCTGGGCTGCAAGTGCACATTGCCAGCTTGTGTCCAATTTTTCATCCACCAGGTATCCCCAAGTCCTTCTCTGCAGGGCTGCTCTTCATCCATTCATCACCCAGACTGTACTGATACTGGGGGTTGCCCTGACCCAAGCGCAGGACCTTGCCCTTGGCGTTGTTGAACTTCATGAGGTCCACATGGGCCCACTCCTCCAGCCTGTCAAGGTCCCCCTGGATGGCATCCCTTCCTTCAAGAATATCAACAGCACCGCCTAGCTTGGTGTCATAGAATCATAGAATCATAGAATCATTAAGGTTGGAAAAGACCCCTAAGATCATCAAGTCCAACCGTCAACCCAACACTACCATGCCCACTAAACCATGTCCCTAAGTGCCTCATCTACACGTCTTTTAAATACTTCCAGGGATGGTAACTCAACCACTTCCCT
>NW_009195874.1:0-7252 GCF_000690835.1 Fulmarus glacialis | reverse complement strand
AAGCTCCTCCGCCAGCTCCCTCAGTACCCTCGGGTGGATCCCATCCGGCCCCATAGACTTGTGAGCATCCAGGTGGCGTAGCAAGTCATTAACTGCTTCCTCTTGGATTACAGGGGGTTCATCATGCTCACTGTCCCTGTCTTCCAGCTCAGGGCTGAGTGGCCTGAGGATAACTGCTCTGACTGTTAAAGACTGAGGCAAAGAAGGCATTAAGTACCTCAGCCTTATCCTCATCCTTGGTGACAACCTTCCCCCCCGCATCCAATAAAGGACGGAGATTCTCCTTGGCTCTCTTTTTGTCGTTAATGTATCTGTAAAAACATTTTTTGTTGTCTCTCACGACAGTGGCCAGATTGCTTTCTAGCTGGGTTTTTGCCTTTCTAATTTCCACTCTGCATGACCTAACGAGATCCCTGTACTCTTCTTGAGTTGCCTGCCCCTTTTTCCAAAGGTGGTAAACTCTCCTTTTTTTTCCTGAGTCATCTGCAAAATTGCTGAGGGTGCACTTAATCCCACTATTTATGTCGTTGATGAAGATATTAAATAGTATTGGTTCCAATACGGACCCTCCAGGAATACCGCTCATTACTGGTTTCCACTTGGACATTGAGCCATTGACTGTAACTCTTTGGATATGGCCATCTGGCCAATTCCTTATCCATCGAATCGTCCATCCATCAAACACGTTTCTTTCCAATTTAGAGATGAGAATGCTGTGAAGGACTGTATCAAAGGCCTTGAGAAGTCCAGGTACATGATACCAATAGCTCTTGCCTTATCCACCAAAGCAATCACTCCAACACAGAAGGCCACTAGATTACTCAGGCATGATTTGCCCTCTGTCAAGCCATGTTGGCTCTCTCTAATCACCTCCCTATGTTCCATATGCTTCAACATAACTTCCAGCAGGATCTGTTCCATGATCTTACTGGACACTGAAGTGAAGCTGATTGATCAGTAGTTCCCAGTGTCCTCCTTATTACCCTTGAAAAATGATAATTACCCTTTTTAAAGGGTTCTCCTTATTACCTTTTTTAAAGCATAGGCCCAAGTCTGAGGGAAAAGTAAGGTTTTGGGCACATCTTTGAGTCCAGCTTTTCCAAGTGGGCAGCCAGAGACCATGTCATGCTCATTACAACCCAGATCTCACTCTGAGGCACATGGTCCTGCCCACGTGCTGTGTGAGCAAAGGAGCGCTGGACCCTGGAGTTGGGATTGCAAGTGCCCAGCACTCAGAGCATGCAAGCCCTCGCTTTTTTCCTTTGATTTTATTTACATCTAAAGGCAATGGCACATGATGACTCAGGATCAAAACCCCGTTCATATGCAACATAGACGTGCATCCTAGTCAACATATTGTAACTTACACTAATTGCAGTTACATCTATGTGTATGGTTCTGCTTGCAAGAGCAGTGGCTTGTAGCCCATCCACCTACCAACAGGTTCTTCTTTTCGCAGATAACTTTGTGATGACAGAAGAGGAGAAGACACAAAAGCCTGCAAAATGTGTTTCTTCACATTGTTCTGTCAGTCTAAAGCTAATATAAGATTAGAAAAAAGGGTGGGGTTCATGGTAGATTCCTGTCCTTGGTGTAACAAACAGAGACTGTTATCTATGTTGAAGCTGATACAGAGAGCAATTCCATTCCTGAGCTGTGCCAACATGCAGTTCAGGTCAATCTGGTTTGACATCTAGTGCACAATGATGACAATTGTACTTGATGACAATTGTACTTAATGACAATTGTACAGGTCAAACAGGGAACACTTATCACCAGGTGTTCTATGCACAAGGTTTTTGAGGAGACCTGTCGAGGTGTTCTAAGAGAGTAAAGTGTTTCAACACACAGTCCCATAAATGTATGAATTCAAGAGGTCAGTGGTTTCAAAAGCTAGCACATGAATGGGGTTGACAGTAGGGTGGCATTGTCTTCTGCTTCCAAACAGAGTGGTCCCAGGTAAAAGGAAAATGTTATACCTAGTTCTGTGCCTTTACACCTTTACGCCTAGACCTGAGGTCACCTCAAAACACTGAGCCCAAATATATGCAAAGTAAATGAGACCATGTGAGACGTGAACGGGAGTGAGACTGGATCATGAGAGCCTTTTGGGTTCCTGAGAGAGTGTGAGGACACCCCAACATTACACAGTTAAGCAGGGTGCTGAAATGCCAGTGCTGAGGGCGGCTGGGCAAATCTGGCAAATACACATTCCTGCACACAGGATTTCACTGAGGTTGGATGGTCAAAGGCTGGTCTCTGGGGAAAAAAGGTAAAGGAGCAGCCTGAGGCCTTGAGTGGGCTCAAGGGCTAGTCTGCAGCAGAGAGCACTCAGGTACAGGCTGGGGAATACTGAGCTTTGCAAAAAGAGGTGAAAATTTCCAAGTATCTTAGACCATGGGGGATTTTTTGGTTAATGTCATGCATAAAAAAGATCTAATGGATCATATGTGTATTCTATGCATCCTATGAGAATATACAGTTAACATCCTGGCACAGAATAAGGGGCTTTTTGCATGTTTATATGTGTCATATATCTGTATGCACATTTTTATATATATCATATACACACAGAATATGTAAATACAACTGCAACCTGCTGTTTCAATCCTGCATCAAGTATCTTTGGTAGTCATCAGCTGCAAGTCCAAACCAAAGAATCTAAGAGAGGGGGGTCTGCAAGAGTTTGATGGGGTAGACATGATCTGAGGCCAGTCTGAGCTGGCAAAGTGCACTTCCTTGAAAACATGTAAGTACACAATTTCCTGCAGGAGAAGAATATGCACCATGGGATAGACTTGCGTTTGTTTCATTGTTGTCCTTTAAGGATTAGCCTCTTTAACTTGGGTTGTAGTGAAAAGCATCTGCATAATATCTTTAGCAAAACATTAGAAAAAAAGAGATATTATAAATAAAAATACTTTCTTTGGAAATGATGATTGAAGAGAGACTACTGAAAGGAGGAAACATAAGTATTGTGAAATCCACAGCATTGTGAGTGGCTGACAATCGTTAAATTCCTACTCTGCAAGGCCAGACAAAGGCTGAGAGACCAAAATATGACTTGAGGCATTCAGAAACATTAGGAAAGAGGGAGCTGTTGCTGTAACATAAACTGTAAGCCCGCAATATTTTAGTATAACCTGGATAGGTAACAGCACATTTAATGAGTCTTATCTTATATTACAGATGTAAGCAAAACTTAATTGGATTAGTCCTCCAGAATGTGAACAGCAGAATTAAAAATCACTTCGTTGTATTTAACAGAGCTCCATAACATGTATTTCACAATAATACTTATTAAAATTGACTTAGACAATGTCAGGTTGTCCAAGCAATCCAATTTTTAAATTTTTTAAATCTATTTTTTCCATATTTTCATGCAAGTATACACAGAATATTTGTCAAAACACCATTTTTTTTTCATAGCATGTTGCACAGTATTCATTGTAAACAACCTTCTAAGTAAAAAACAGTTACACTAAAAAAAAAACCCCAAAGAAACAAGTTTGGGCAGTGAAGGAGCACAGACAGATGAACTCTTTTCTATTGCTGTTCTGAATGTGATCTCCAGAACAGGCGGGCCCTAATCTGCTGATAGCCAGAAACTGAAAGGGAATCACTGCTGCTGCTTGTGGTTAGTTGGTATTGTGGTTAGTGTTGGCTGCTCACCACTACCCAAGACAAGGTGGGAAGATGTGTTTCACTAAAGTAGGTGGGCCTCAGTCTGACCCAGCATGACCATTCTTCAGGTTTTATGTACCTATCTATCTCTTGACTTGCATTTTAAAAGGCTGATTTTTCAAATCCCAGATTCTTTCTGAATCAGCTCCAGAATCGATTCTCTTGGAGCGCCTGGCCCCTCTAATTGCATCTTTTGGGACACGTTTCAGATATAGACCTGGCTGAAATGCTGCCATCAGACCTGACTTGCTGGCCGTTCCCACTGTAAGCACACTGAAATCTTAGTATGAGCTGCAAAACGGCACAAAAATAAAATTGAATTTTCATAGGAGTATATATGCCCCTTTGCAATATACCCCTGCTGTGCTGTGTGCTCACCAGCTTGTCTGGAGAGGAGAGCTCTGAAAGCATGCAGCACTAGGCTTGGTGCAGCTAAGCCCCAAGCAGTCACCCCCAAGAACAACTGAGAGCTGTCTCTACCTTTCCACATAGGCTACTGGATTAAAAAGAAACGCATAATAAAAATAAAAAAGAATAAATTGATACATCAGGTAGGCAAAGTCATCAAGAGCCCAATGTGACAAGCTAGGGATCAACGTGTACCTTGTGGCAGCATAGTGAAAGGGTCTGTTGCTTAAGTGACACACTAAACTAACACCTTCTTCAAATGTGACATTTCTCACTTTCTCATGTCATCTCACACTTAAAAACACTTCCTGCCTCTTCAAAGCACTATTCGATCAAACAACTATGAATAAACACATTTATTAAGAAAATCTCTCTGATAATATGGCCTACAGTGCATAGCTCAATGGAGAGAGCATTATATTGTCATCATTAATTTTCAGAATAAACAAGAGAGAAACCAAGGTAATTTACAAATTCCTGGATTTTATAGCAAAGCCATAACTACCAGAAAGGCAATGAACTTGGAATAGCAGAAGTTCATGTTTTTTAAATATGTCAATTGATGTAGATTAATAAAAAGTGAACTAGATTGTGCCTGCAGACTGAAAAAAAAAAAGTTTGAAGCCCTGTGAGTAAGCATTTTAATCCACTTCATCCTCAGCATGGGGAAAGACAATAAAAACTGACTATAACTCAAAAGAAAATTGCCTCCTCTTGATGCCTAGGACACTAGCCTTTCCCCTTACCTCAACTTCTTTTATTCTTCAAATCTTCCATCTAGTGTGTGCCTCAGCTCCTTGACTATCAGTGAGAACAATACCCTTTTCTTTCCAAGGAATTAATACTTATTCAGTCCTTAAACACCAGACTGATGAAGATCATATGTATATCTAGTCAGACTGCAATCCTTTTGCTCATGATGCAGAGAAATCCCAGTGGAAGAAGCATGTTCTTGAAAAACACACTCAGGTTTAATTTGTATTTTTGTGTAAAAAAAGTCAGTACCAACAAATCATTTCCCCAAGTAAATACAAATAAACTTATAAACATATAAACACAGTAAAGCATGGACCCATTTTTGCCATGTTGGCTCACGCTGAGTTGTGCCTTATTTTGCAAAGAGTCCCACTGATCAGATCAAGGCTATTAGTGGAATAAAATACTGCTCATCATGACTAAGGATGGCAGAACTGGCCCAGAGGAATGTCAAAGTTGTATAAAAGTTACCTCCTCAAACATCTTTGCAATCACTTAGCGTATTGTATCATGCTATTTTATGATCTCCTTTTAGTTAATCCTAGACTTAATAGTGGATTATTGAGTCTTCAAAACATTGTTTGCAACAAGCATATTTCTGTGTCTGTATCAGCAAATTATACTTAAACACACTGATGTAATCAGAAAGATCAGTTCCTGTGTTATGGGTATTAAAAATACATGTAGCTATATGTAATACTCCAATATCCATATAAGGAGGCATCAAGCACTGAAGAGTTGCTGACATCTCAAGGAATAAAAATATTTTATTTAGAGACCTTTTATATAAATTATGATTTTCTGTGGTTTTCTACTTCATTCCTTATTAATAGAAACATTTGTATGAAAACAGGATCTCTATCCCTTGGAGTTAGTTTGCTGCTCCTGCAGCTGCATCCTCTTCACCAGCATTTACTAAAATCCTCCTTTGTACCTCCCACTTGGTGCTGTATATTTAACTAGGAGGTTAATCTAAGAAGATTTCCCGTTCTAGGTGGGAGTAGATGGACTAGGGGGAAACAGCAGTCCTATATTTGTTCCCATGTCATCTGAGAAAAGTCAGAGAAGATAGAAAATAACAGCTATATGCTGCATTCTCCAAGTAGAGTGTTTTTCACAGTTTCCCATAAAACAGCAGCTAACTTCAAATAGGTTGTAGGGACAATACTCAATTTCTTGGTAATGATAGTGAGAAATGAAATGACACTACTATTCATGTTTCACTGTATCCAGAAGTCAGGGTTACAAGGTTAAACTTCACATCATAATGTAACAACTCATTTTCTATCACTCTCTGTTAAATGCTTATTTGTGAAATAGAATTGCCAGAGGTTATGTGATTCAATAACCTTATGCTGCACCTGTACACAATGTGTTCTGGTCACATAACAAGAAAACATTCTCAATTGTATTCCTGACACTTGTAAATAGTGAACATTTACATGTAGCAAAATACACAAATCTAAGAATTTGTCCTATTTTATAGCGCAGAGGCCAAATCTTACATTTTATTCACCCACAAATGCAAACTGCTACTCAGGTGTGTATGGTACTGTTCAATATAATGTGTTCCCTGGCTTCAGTACAATGTAGGGTCAAGTGAGGTACATTTGACCATAAAAAATTAATGAGAAAATGTTCAGGATTCTGACTGTCAAGGAATCAGGGGGATGGCAATTCCAAACATGTGTTTCTACAAAGCCAAATAGCACAAAGATTTCAGCCGATGGTTGGAGAAAGCAATCTGAGGGGGAAAGATTATTGAGTGAAAGGCTACTGAGATAGGTTTGTGAACTCAGCTACAAGAATATCACCAGAGTTTGCAGAAAAGGGTAGAGACCACTTTGTTTTCAACACAGATGACTTCATCATATACAATGAAGACTTTCAAAGACAAGCAAAATCTTGAGTAGTTTTTCTCATCACGCACCTGCACAAATTCTTCACAAACTTTTATTTTGTTGCTCTTTGGACAATTAGAAAGCAGACAGTATGTACTGTATTCTAAGCTCACTATAACATTTTTAAGATCCACATCCCTCTTTTCTTCAACTTGAGTACAATTTCTTTTTACCTGGTGATACACTCAATCTATTTTATCAAACAGCAGCTTGGTGAAGCACAATCTTACATAAAACCTATAAATTCTTCCTGACAGTGCTTCCTGAATGGAGAAATGTATAACCAAAAGTGAAATGCCAAATGGATGATAGTCCCTATAATTTACTTGATAAAAGCTGACTCCATAGGAGATATTTTAATGAACGAAATGCTGGTATGTTCCAAGGGAAAAGCTTTAAAATGTTCAGATTAGAATCATAGAATCATAGAATCATTAAGGTTGGAAAAGACTGCTATGATCATTGAGTCAAACGGTCAACACAACACCACCATGCCCACTAAA
>NW_009195873.1:33698-33914 GCF_000690835.1 Fulmarus glacialis | reverse complement strand
GGAACTTCACCAGACTGCCACGATTTCTCGAATATCATGGATTTAGCAACTTCATCCATGCTAACTTCAGTTCCCTCATGATCCACGGATGGATCTCATTGAGTCCCATGGACTTGTGCACCTTCAGATTCCTTAGATGGTCTCAAACCTGATCTTCTCCTACAGTGGGCAGCTCTTCATTCTCCCAGCTCCTGCCTTTGCCTTCTGCGGCTTTGG
>NW_009195873.1:0-33669 GCF_000690835.1 Fulmarus glacialis | reverse complement strand
GACTGAGGCAAAAAAGTCATTGAGTACCTCAGCCTTCTCCATATCCCAGGTAACAAGGTGTCCCGTTTCCTTCCAGAGAGCACCCGCATTTTCCCTAGTCTTCCTTTTATCACCAACCTACCTATAGAAGCTTTTCTTGTTGCCCTTGACGTCCCTGGCCAGATTCAATTCTATCAGGGCTTTGGCTTTAGCTTTCCTAAGCTGATCCCTGGTTGCTCAGATAATTTCTCTGTATTCCTCCCTGTCCTTGCTTCCATGCTCTACAGGCTTTCTTTTTGTGTTTGAGTTTGTCCAGGAGCTCCTTGTTCATCCATGCAGGCCTCCTGGCATTTTTGCCTGACTTCCTCTTTGTTGGGATTCATCGCTCTTGAGCTTGGAAGAGGGGATCCTTGAATATTAACCAGCTTTCTTGGGCCCCTCTTCCCTCCAAGGCTTTGTCCCATGGTACTCTACCAAGCAGATCCCTGAAGAGGCCAAAGTCTGCTCTCCTGAAGTCCAGGGTAGTAAGTTTGCTGTGCGCTTCCTCGGTGCCCTAAGGATCTTGAATTCCACCATTTCATGGTCACTGCAGCCAAGGCTTTCCTTGAGCTTCACATTCCCCACCAGCCCCTCCTTGTTGGTGAGAACATATTCAGGTGAAATTAAAGAGAGAACCTGAAAAGTAAACCCGTTTTTACCAGAGCCACCTTAGTATTTTTTGATTCAATTGAGAGTGATAGGGAGGAAAGGATTAACAGTAGCTCTCAGGAAATGGAGATCACATGAACCATGTGCGTGATTGCTTGACACAGTCTTGCAAGAATCTTCCATGTGGACAGGAGAGACGTGGGAGAACAGACCCTGGCTAGGGTTGCTTGTGACAGCTTTGCTGAAGAGCTTGAGTCAGAGTAAGTGAAACCAATAAGCTTGGTGGAAGGTGGAACCATTCAAACAGTATAATTTTGTAGTAAAACAGATTGTGGTGATGATTCCAGAGAAGCCTGTTTAGACCTATAGCAAATGTACAAAAACATCTCAAGAGCATCCGTTTTTGCTAAGATTCCCTTGAGAGATTGTCATAAATCTATGCTGAATTATACTGAGAATAAAGTAACAAAATACGTGTTGTGGTTTAATGTACCCCATATTTTTCATTTGATTCTTATATTGTGCAGATTAGTAAGTACCTAGTTAAGGTGCTGATACCTTGACTAGCTGCAAGACTGTAAAGAGAAAGATAGCTGTGTCCTGCTAGCCCACTGCAGTATTGTTTCTGTGTTAAATCAGCACTGCAGATATCCTTTAGGTGCAGGTTTTCTTAAAAACACTTGCCTGTCTCGTCTTCTTTTCTTTGAAGGTTTTGCTTCTTGAGGAACTGTGGCTGTGTGTTCTCTGAACGTGCTCTCAAAGAAATTAAATCAGAAGTTTGTCACAAGGTGAGTTTTTCTTCCGTTTTAGTAGCAGTGGGGTCACATATGACCCCCCACAGATAGATATATAGATATAGTTATAAACATATGAGTGTGTGTGTGTATATATATACAATTGCATTCACATCCACTATTGTAAAGTGGTTTTTTTAATTTGAATATGCAAATTGAAATGGAACTTGTAAAAGTTCTGTTTCATGATGTCCTGAAGTAATTCTATGTGGCCTTTTTTAATAAAAATATGTTTCTAAGTAGTTGTAAAAAATGAATATTTTTGTTCTCATAGACAGTTTGGTTTTGCAACAACTACTTTAGAAATTTCATTTTTTCAAATATTTGGTTAGAATTTCAGTTTTAAAAAGGGTGATTAGTTTGGAGTTTGGGGTGTTTGTTTTTTGGGTTTTTTCCTGCATGCATGTGGTTTGTGTTTATCAGCGTCCCCTCTATGTCTTTAAACTGATTACGTTTTCAGGTTTTGGGTTGATCCCTGTATTTTTAAAGGACATTTGCTGTTGTCTTTTTTTGGGCAATTCTTCATAGAATTTTCAGCAATTACATGGATTATTGTAGAAAATACTGATTGCATTTCATTTTACAGTGCTGGTTTGATCTCATTATATAGGTTTTTTTTAGGGGCAATGATAAAAGTTGCAAATACTCTCTCTTTTCCTATCACTACTTTTATTATCAGTGAGATTTGTGGTGATAGTTGCTACATTTAGGCAGAGTTAGTTTTCAGCAAACACCCTAGTATTTGATAAACATACAGTATATTTGTGTTATACAAGACCTGTGAAGGAAAAACTTTCTTGGTAAGTTGTTGCAGGTGATATTGTTAGTTAAGTTTAGCCTCATATTGTTGCATTCAGTGCTAATTTTGTTCTATAGAATACTGGTTTAGTCCTAATAGCTCTGCTTTCCTGTTGGCAGATACTAATTTATTTTTAATGAGGTTTTTTGTTTGCATCTAAATTTTTGTTGAAAGATGGATGTGACTTAATTATTAAATGCAGGAATGAGATGTTTTGTCCATGGTTTGGCCAGTCTGATAACCTTATAAAAACTAAATGAATCCCACATGTTTTCTGGATTTTTTTAATAATCAGTATTTATCATAGCCTCATATTTGCACACAACTGTTATCACATACATGTGAATTCTTCACAATATTCAGAAGGATGCTTCTAAAAATAATGAAGTGGATATAATGTAACCTAGTCTGTCATCTTTTCATTGTTGGATTTTGGTGCACAAAGACAATGGTAACCAGCTGGGAGACATGTTTTAGTCCGCATTTCCTTTGATTAAGGTCGAAGAGTGATTTGGTAGATTTTTGGATATATACTGATAATGTTCTCATTCTGTATTCGGAACCAAGAAGGGGATCAGAACTCTTCCAAATAGCATCATGGGGAAGCGGTTGCCATGCTTTCTGGTAGCCAACAGTTTGTTTATATCCAAGGCGCTAATTAGCAGCATTCCCCCAGCACATTCTGTCTTTATGCAGCAATGGGGCATAGAGTAAAATGAACCAGAACTAATGAAGAAGGAAAAAAAAAACACCAAAGTGTTGTGTATTGTACATATGCTAGGATTAGAAATTGTTTATTAACAAATAGAATCCTCTTCTGGTACATGTTCTTTCAAAATGCAAAAATTTTCTGAAGTGCAGAATGTTTGAATGTTGTGGATTTCCATACATATGCTTCTACTGGTGCTAACTGCTGTATTTTAAGAATGACAGTATGTTTTTTGAACCGAAATCCAATCTATAGGATCCATATGGGCCACAGCATTTTCTTTCATGGCCTTGCCTCCTGTCTGCCAGTATGTGCCCAGATGCCCGGCCCTGTGTGCCCCTGCCACGTCTGTTTGTGCAGAGGCGTTGTTATGTGACTTTGGAGAGTGACGTGATGAGCATAGTTCAAAAAGAAAATCCTGCTGTTTGCTTGTTTACACTGTGTATTCAGTCTCTTTTTTTGAGCTAGCAGAATCTGTGTTTTCACTTCATCCCAGGGGACGAGGTTTATAGCATGGATGTAAGCTGGAGAAGTGTCCGTCTAAGAGGTGTGTGGCAGTTCTCTTCCCCGCTACTGTGAAATTCAAGAAAGCTGTTTCAAAACAAGCTATTCTTGCGCATTAATTTCACCTATGAGCCTACAGAGCAGTATTGATAGTCTGCTAAATTGTAAACAGCAACGGTTTCCCAAAGGACTTTGTCAGATTCTGTAATGATGCAGTAAAAACATTCACCAGAGAATATAGATATCCAGCAGCCCAAACAACAATTCTGCAGTCTTCACCTTCATACTCATATACTTTAAACTAGATCATATGAACTAGGTAATGAACATATATTTACGTGCTACAAGGTGTATATCACAAAATGTTGTGCTTCGTGAAACTAGGAAATTACTTTCCTGTGCTCAGAGCAGAGGGTTCTTCCTTTCCAGGCATTCTGGCTTGGCTCATGGGAATGCTTACCACTTTGTGGAAAGTCCCACAGACAGTTGTCTCACTGCTCAGTTTTCTTCTCAGTTTTTTCTGTGGCAGCTCACACACGAAATAAAGCAATCCATGTGCCCAGTGATATGCAGATCACAAAATAAGTGTTTAAGAAAAAATTGAATGCATATGCAGATTTTGTCTAATTCAAGGAAATGGAAAACCCCAAGATGAAGAATTAAGTATTCCTTGGTTTATCTCAACAGTATTTGCTGTAGTACTAGATTTGAAAGGCTTTATGGAGTCTAGGTACAGGGAGGATGAAGCAGTCTTTCTATCAGAGTTCTCTTTCGAAAAAACATAGTTTGCCTCAATAGAAACTTTATGTGAAGAGCTGACAACATTAAATACATGTATTTATCTGCTTTTAGTGGAATTGTTAAAAATACTGTATTGGTAATAGGGAAAGGCACAAGAATGTGAGAGGAAACTGTCATGGATGGAGGACTTTTAGTAAGGCAACTGTAATTAACGTGTGACGATTTTTTCTAAGTAACTTACCTCCCTTGGAAGTAAACCTTTCTTTCTTGCTTCACACCTTAAGTAGCAGTATACTGAAAGATTCAAGTTTAAAAATAACATTAAAGTGTGAAAACTCTAAGGCAAACAAACAGTCAGACACTGTAGCAGTGTTGAGAGAGAGGGATTGTTTCTTATTGCCTGAATGGTAAATGCTTTGAACTGTCTCGCCAAAATATAAAACTCCCTGGCCAAAGATTTTTGAAAGAGCAAAGAGAATTTTTTAGTGGTGGTTTATGTTGGAGAGCGAGCTTGTTAGATGAAGTGCTTGGGACAAATTTTGAAGCTTCTAACTATTTAGACTGAAAAGAGTTGAAAAAGAGGTTTGTCTAAAACAGCAACTTACGAATACAAATAAAACTTATAATACATTTTTACATAGAACTGTATTTTGTTTGACCCATATTTTTGAGTACAGTAAGAAGAGAAAACTCAAACTATCAGTACTAAGTCACATGCTAAAATGTGCAGGGTAGGACTTTCAATTAGCAGGAAGAGAAACAACTTTGCTTCCAGATAGCGGAGTTTGGTGATGTGTATTCTGTAGCAGAAGCCCTGAAGATCAGGAGTTTTCTGCTGCCTCCTGCTTCCTGTTCTTCAGGAAGAATTGTATGTGTCATGGAAATTGTCAGTTTAAAATTTGCACTTTTGAATAGAATGTTCTCACCTATTGTTGTGTTTAATTCTCCAACAGACTACTAACATTAAAAGAACAAGCAAGACTGTTTCTACTCACTCTTTTTGTATTTGATGGGATCTTGTAGATTGTAAGTTAGTGCTGATCTGTGGTGGTCTGTAGATTTTGGTGGGGCCCAAGTGATTGATGTTTTGAAACTTCTGTTCTAACTGGCTTCCTGATTCTTGCATGGGCCATCTTTGGTGCCTGCTTGTTTGGAAGTCTGCCATTTGATAAAAATCATGCTTTTAGAAATGATGGAATAAAAGAATGACCTAGCAGTATATAGTATCTATTTAACCTCACTTTTGGGGCGTTGAAAAAGGCACCATTACCAATTTTTGATGTTGACTCTCCTGTCTAAGAAGTTATTATTGGTGTAATAGCATGCTAGAGGTAGTGTGGAGACGGGATAGTTATTGAATCTGTGGTGGAAGTCCTTCTGGGAGTTCAGGTAGTCACTCTGGAAGTTAAGGACAAGATTACATTTTAAAATGTAGTTTCCTGTATCACTTTAAAATTTATTTTGGAATTGTTTTCAGAGTCAACAGACTGTAATACACACTTGAAATAGTAACCTAACTATTACAGTCTGTGCCATATAAAACACTTAGTCAAATGTTTAACTTAGATATAGAGCTATTGAACATGTGCCTCAGGCTTTTTGAAACAGAAATTATGCATACATCTTTCAGATACGGAGTTAATGCGTGTGCAGTATGTTATAGAGCATAGTGTTTCCTTGAACAAGGTCACATTGACACTATGCTCTTAGATCAACAGTCACCAAAAGTTAGTAAACATTGTTTGCTGAAATCTAAAAGTTGTGATCAATCTGCTCGTAACACGATAATGCATACAGAACTTAATGAACACTTTTTATGTATGTTAAATGTTCTCAGCTTTCACAGTTTTATTACTTAATTTTTTAACTGTTTTTAGAACTAAAAAAATCTTTCAAGAACATAATGCGGTCACTCAGAATAACGTGTAAAATACTGTTTCTTAATGATTGAAAATGGGGTTGTTTAATTACGATTTTCTGGGGGGTTTATATATGTAAAATTTTGTTTAAAATACAAAATCCTTTAAGGAAGGAGGATCACACTCCAATGATTTTCCTGGATTAACATGGATAAAGTCATACCTAAATTATATTTTTAGAGGGTTTTTTGTGCAGATTTTTTTTCCCCCAGTTTGTCTGGTTCAGTTTCTGCAAACCAAGCCCATGTTATCTGTCACCTTGCTATTGAATTTATCCTCTCAATTCAATTCAGAAGTGAGACACCACAATTGTTTTATGTGATGGTGGCGAAAGGTGAAAGCTTGATACTGGATTTGCTGCAATGACAGCAAAGGAACGTTCCATTCACGTTTTAAGAAACAACATGGAGTGGATAAATGCTGGCAGTGCCCTACAGTGGATTGGGTGTGGTTTGGAGAGAAATTAATTATGAATATTGCTATGATTAATACATGCCAGAGACCCATTAGCTTCAGTAATGGTTTTCAGAGGGACTGTCAACAAGCTCAGTGTGAACATGCTGCATGGCTTTTTTTTTTTACCTTTTTTTTTTTTCTTTATTTCCCTCCATAAAAAAGCATCTTCAGCAGTATTTAGCCACAAGATAAGTCCTGGATTATACATGAAACTGAGTACAGGCCTTTGGGTTGAGTTTGTAAGTTTCTGTAAATAAATAGGGGCCAGATGGTCTTTCTTTAGGTTAAAGTTCATTTGAAAGAAATTATGTTTCCAAGAAACTCATGTGGGAAAATGAGCAGTACAGTTCCAGGAACCTGGGAATAAGTTTGCAATAAGAAACTTCTATGTTCTATTGTTGGGTCATTTGTTGATTCATTTGATTTTTTTGGAAAAATGCTAAATCTGCAAGTCAGTTTTCCTGTAAAAACTGACTGATGTTTTGGGTGCATATTGAAGCTTACATCTAAATTGCTCCTAGACATTTATTTATAATTCGCAGTTTCTAATTAAGTAAGCTGATAAGTAACAGGATGTATTTTATTAGTTAGCATCAGAATTCATGCAAAATAATTGGGAGTTTATTTGGATTTACTGGAATGAAACACTCATCTGCATTCTTGCCAAAATATTTCTAAGGGAGGACGAACAGTTTGAAATTAATTCTCACAATTCAGGTTTCTCCTAGTCTCTTTCTGTCAGTAGCACCTGACTAAAGACCTTTGGAGACAGGGTGTAGAGGTTTAATCCCATGGAGGAGTTGTCATATTGTATGAAAGACCACCACCTATATCCTCTCTGTTTCCTCGTATTCCCCCAATCTTTTTCACTGCACAAGTGAAAGGATTCATTTAGGAGTCCTGAAGAGGCAAGAGCGACTCTCGCCTGGAAAAGGGCTGGATCCTTGTTCTTTTTTTTATTACTGTTGCCTATTTTTGCCTGTGTTGTGTGTTGAAAGCCACTTCCTTACTGTAGACCAGCGAGTGCTGCATTTGGTCTGCAGAGGGTTTGGGAAATGAGATGCTTGTCCTGGTTGCTGCTAGGTGTTATCTCCAACTGCTGCAGACTGTTGCAAGGTTCAGGGAAGTTTTGCTTCCCTCAGTCAGGTACACTGGGGTTGAAAGATGGCTTTTCGCTCAGTTTTTCTTTGTTCCCTGGCCTCAAATTTCCCGTGTCACCTTGCCCTAAACTTATGCAGAGACTCAGAAACAGGGACTTAAAGGTAAACATGCATTGCAGGACCCCTACTACTGTTACTGGCACACACACCCTTTTCATCAGGAGCAAAGCCTGTGTAGTGCAAGAGTGATGTTGCCATGCTACACAATGAAATTAGAGATGCAGCTGGCCATGAAAAAAACCCCAAATAAGCAGTGAAGTGGACTGTGTCTGAAACTGGTTGTCATTTGCTTATCTACAAGCTCTGAAATCTTAGTGTGAACTTCATTATTCAAAATAATCTATTTCATAAGACATACAGTAGACATTAATTAACTTGTGCTCTTCATATTTTCATCTTTGTTCAGTCACTGCTTCCATTTTATTATTTTCATATCAGTTAGTCCTTTTTTTGGCTGCAGACATGAGAAATACGTATTTTTCCAGTTAAATAAGTCACTTAAAGGATTATGAACTTCGCCTTGTCTTTAGTAAGTTATAGATTTAGACATGTCATTTTCTTTGAGAATTAACCCATTAGCAGTTATTGTTCTTTATCTTACTGTAATAAATAAAAACTCTTTATTTCACTGGCAGACTGGTAGTACAGTATTATGCTTACCCTCATGCTGTAATGCACAGAAGGAAGTCTATGGCTAAAAATGTTAATGGTTTCTGTCAGTTTTTTGAGCACTTGTTTAGACGTTGGTTAAGCTCAAACATTCAGCTTCATGTTGAAGTAGTTCTCTTCCTGAAAACGCCAGTGATCTTCAACCGGGACTTCTGCCTGGTGCAGTACTTTAAGCCTGTGGCGTCTCTCTAGGCAGTCCATAACAAGTGGATATGTTGCAGGCTCAAATTTGTTGGCAAACAAATGAGGTGACTCAATAATCCACTGCAAATCCCCTAGTCCATAGACACAAATGTCTCTGATGTAATGACCTGCAAAGACAAATCGAAGGTATCTGAAAGCAGCAGAAAGCTGAACAGAATAATTTTAAAAAATAGTGTTACTAACAAAAATTACCTTTTGATTTCACACAGAGCATCATTGAAATATATCTGGAGGATAATGCTAGATTTTAAACATAAAGGCAAGGCTTTGGTTTTGTATTTTACACAAATGGATATGTTACCTCCAGCTGCTTTGTTGACATGTTGCTCTGTTTAATATTGTGTCTTTAGTTAGGCATGCTGAAGTTCTGATCTCCTACTTCTGTTTGGATACCTGTTTAATCATGCAGTACTTTACTGTGCTGAGTTTCTACAGTTACGTATCTTAAATTTTTTGCATTCTTTCCATATGGTCAGCACTATTCTCCTTTTTTGTTACTGTTCAAATTGAAGAGATTTAACCCATGTTAATGAAAGTATCTGGCAAACATGCTTGTCAAGTAAACCCCCTACTCTTCCCTGAAAACTGATCAGTCAAGTTAATGCATTGGTAATTGGAGGTTGAAAGAACGGCTATCAGTATATGGATACTGTGATGATCTTTGCAAGAATATATCAGAAGCTATTTAGATTGGATACAGTGGAGTAATTTAGTAGGATGGCTTGCTGTTTTATTTGATACTTGCAAAATAAAATATGTATGACCACTGTGGCATATTTAATAGCTAGTTTAAAGCGTAATACGTAATTTGCAATGAATGTTAGTCAGTGAATCAAATTTGAGTTCATGATCGAAATTCACATTACCTTTGCAGCCTTTGTGTATGGTTCCTTCTTGATCTTTCCATTTAATGGCTCGTATGTTTCCTTCCCAGTCTGCATTGGGTGTAGCCCCTGGAGCATCTTTAAAAACATAAGTTTCTGATAAGATTTCTTTCTACTTATTACAGGGAAAACTTTCACTGCTGAAGACTTTTTAAATGTAGCCATGTTAAGTATTTATTTACAGATATTTACATAATAAGAACAGACATCATTCTCATTTTTATTGCTTTTTTTATTCCTTGAGAGCATGAGCTTTTACGTAGCAAAAAAATTTACTTTTTTTATCAACATTTTTCTAGCCTTGTAGCTAATGGTCTGCACCATAAGTAGTACTTTCTTGGAATCAAGCTTTGTTTCTCAGAAGATGTGACTGTTTGAAAGGGCAGCATCAAGGCTGAAGAAATGACCATACTTATGCAATGTAACTCAATTGGTGTGGTTAAGCTCTGAATTGGAGCTCACTAGCTCTCCGTGTCAGAGACTTTAAAATGCTGTTGGTCCAGGGCTTATTCATAGTAGAAATAACATACATCTTACCATTTAAACGATTCAGTGTGACCCAGTAGTGTTCATCCGGACTGTACGTGTCTCTTGACCATTCAAGCAAATCTTTTGCACGTGCATCAGTCAATGTAAACTCTACAAATTCTTTAGTGAGTATGTAATAGGCACTACCAAAATATATTGTCAAATTATATGGAGGTTTAGCTTTTGTATTCTTTGTTGGATACACGTATGACATTCCAGAATGTACATATTCTCTGTAACTAACCTGTGTCCTGTGTTTCATATGAAGTGGTTGGACTACCCCGGGAGTCATATTTTTACCATTCCATTTACTTTTGATGTATTGTATAATGTCTTTGTTTGTTTTAATGGGATAATCTTGACCACATAGATTAATAACATAATTCCACTTGATTTTTGAATGAACTAGATCTCTCATGCAATTAATATCAGCTTGTAATCTTGAAAATCCTGCATAAACAACATTTTCTCTTTTTGAGGAAATAAAAATATTTTCGAAGCAATTAACGATGTTTTGTACAGCAGCTTTATAATCTTTTGGTGACTTTTCATCAACATGTATGCAGTAAATATTCTGAGGCATATAAATAGCTCTTAGCAGCTTTACAAACATTTCCAGCTCCTTGTGAATTGTGATAATGTATGCCAATGAGAAATTTCCTTCTTCATCTGACAGTGGTCTTGTGATAAAATGCAGAGTCTTCAAAACCATGGAGCAGTTGCACGAAGTCTGAATGCAGCTGAGTGTTTTAGGTTGGTAGGTATTCTGACAAAAGTTTCCGATTTTAAAGGCAGCAGTTTTCCCCACAAAAAGAGCTGAACAAAGTTCATCCGGGTAAAAACCACACTCCACTACATTTGCATTAAATTTTTGTTCATTTGGCTCTTCAGAAAGTGTATCCTTTAGGTAGGTAAAAGTGTAGATGAATATACAGACAGCAATGCACACTAAAAATCCTGATTTTGTTGCATCAAGTGGGTTCATCTTTTATTTTCCAGATACTGTCTTCTCATCATAGTTTAATTAAGCATTCAGATTACCTGAAAGGAAAAGTGAGATAAATAGAGGGAGAGAACTTTTTTGACTTTTTTTTTAGTAGATGACGTGTTAGTGATGCATTTATAAATGTTGAGATTACTCTCTTTCCAGTTACTAGGAGGGACTGTGTGTGTGCCCATGTGCATGCTCATGCTGCAATGTACTCAGCCACTGGAAATAGTACTTGCAGAGCCATGAAGCAGTCTTTCTAGGACAAACAAAATTATCCAAAGAATCCAAAATGGCTTTTTACACTTTATTACTTGAGCAAAGGAGGGCCTAGCCCATCTGATAGAAGTTTCTTCTACTTTGAGGCAATGTGTGTGCCAGTAGGGGAATCCAGTGCCGTAGGTTGGTCGAGGTCTAGCTTTGGAATAGGGAAGATGTGTGAGCACTGTGTGCTAAGGGAGAGCTGCTGCTGAGATTTCCTTAAGGCCTGGGAAACCTTAAGTTCTGCCAGAGGACCAGAATTCAATAAATTAAATCAGCAGAAAAATTATTAAATAAACAAAAGGAAGAGACAAAAACGTAATCCACAAAATACACTGTTTTTTATCCTTATAAAGTCAGCAAATTTTTCTAACCATTTGAGAATTTTTTTTTTTCTCTGACATCTTTGTATTAGTGCTCTGGAAAACAGAACATGCGAACAACACTCATTCTTATTTTTAGCATATGTGCATATCCTGACATAAGTACACTACTGCCAATATTAGCATTCAGAGATAACTGTAGTTTACATCAGTATCGGCATAGTTTTTCCATTGTGATTTTTTTCTTATGTATACCTTGTTGAAAAGTCAGAAGAATGAGAGTGCAGCAGAATCCCACAGCAATTACATGAAATCTTTATCTTTGAAGCATTCGGTATAGAACGTCCTAGAGAAAATTCTAGGGTTGGGGGAAGGGCCCATCTACTGCCATTAAGCTTAATAGTTAAATTAAGAAAGATTTTATTTTTATTTTAAAGAGAATTAATTTTCTCTTATTTTATTCAATAAATTTGTTTTTAACAAAATTTGTATTTCACCTGTAAATATTTTATGCTTTGCAGCTGTCAACATCATAATGTATTTGTTATTACATAGGCACAGAGAAAAGCGTATTTTTATAAAGGTAGTTTCTTTATAGGAATGCTACTGTGGTTAGAAGGCTCTATGTTTTCATTAGAAAGAAGTGGAAAATACTTTTTTAATGAAAACTCGGTATACATCTGTCTTAGAAGCTTGAAAATAAAGAGGGTGTTGTAGTTAAAGTAGAAATGAGGCATAGAATTTAAAAAGCATTAAAAATACAGAATTTGAACCAAGAGAATGGATACTCTATAATACCACAATTTTAAAATCTTATTAGGCTGTTGGGAAAAAATGTATTTATCTTACTGTCCTTACTGGTATGCACTGGATTTCATGCTGGAAGAATGCCTCTTTTCCACTTAGCATTCCAGAAAGTGGAGTTGTATGTTAGGTGCAAGGTGCATCCATTTTGCTTCTATGTTCTGTCAGCAGTGCTCTTCAGTCTGCATTGAATGCATAGGCCAAAGAAAAACATGAGGAAATCGCGTCCCAGAAGAATATTTTTTCTTTGCAGCTCCTAAGGGATACATTTACTGGGTAAACAAGCATGATGTGAGTCTTTCATCCATTTGAACGAAAAACTTCAGCAAATCAAATCCATGTCAACCTTTCAATATTGTGCGGAAAGGAGGAGAAAAGGAACATCACTGAAAGGAGGAAGCCAGGATTTTCACAGTGAAAATGAAATACACCAGTGCTGAAGCCTGCTACCAGCTGACTACCAGAGCTGAGAATAGATTAGCATAAGGGCCATTATGTACCAATAGCAGAAGTTGGGAAGAGGGAGTGTCTGTTACGGAAGCACTGATTTTTGTGGACCTGGAGTCAGAAAAACTGTTTTATTCTGAGTGAGTAATTACAGGAAGAGCATTGAGGTTGTTCTGAATTAGTGAGTGTGATGTGGTCTCTATGGTACATCACAGGGAAGGTTCATTCTGGACATAAGAATTACAGTGAAGACACTGGGCAGTTATAGAAATATTTGGGACTTTATACCTGCATACAATATAGGACATCTGTATAGAATGAGCATGCTTGTTGGGTTTTCTTTTTCCATTAAATACATCTTTGTGGACAGCTTGCAAAGGATAGTTCTGTAGGGAACCAAGCTATAACCTGTTTGTTTCATACACTTAAATTTTTATTACCCTTCAAATAATAGCTTCCAGGGATGTTTCAGGTTGTTAAGTGTTTATTATGGATTTTTCCTTTTGAACTGTTTGGCATCTAGAAGCTATGTTTTATATGGCAGCATAAAAGTACACAAACCAGGTAAGAAGAAACAATTTCTTCTCCAGTGTTAACGTGTTTCTGGGGAATGACTAAATGATGAAGCCTTGCTTACGAGAACAGAATTTGACATCTTTCAGCCCCAGTGTATATTATAGAATGAAAGCACTGGCTTTCTGCTAGTGTTTTACCAGATTTAGAGCTAGAATTGCAGCTGTAAGTCCCATTGTGTATGAAATTTGCCCCTTAGAAGAATCCTCCAGCCCCTGTGCTATTGTCTGCTGTCAAGGACTATGCTACCATATTTCCTCCTGCCCTTGAAGAGCAAGGTATCGTACTGTTGAGAAGATCCACTGTCCAGGCATAATCCAGTCTATGACTGTCTTGCCTTTTAATTTTATTATGCAAGAGTGCCATTATAGTTATTTATTGTTATTAGAACGTCTCTGAAACTCAACCTTTTCTGTGTTATGGATAGGTTTTCTAAATCTGGAAGATGAAATTGTCTTAATTTTTAAAAGTGCTGAGAGTAGTATTTGACATTCTTCAGAAAACAACCTGTTTGCAGAGATTTTCAAGCACCTTTGTGGCTTTTATGGATATTACTTAACAGAAAATTGTTGTTGTAAGCCTTAGCTCCTCTGTCGCAATTAAAAAGGTAAACTCTAGAGAAAAGTGGAATTATGTTTATGCCTGAAAATAAGCCTGTGATATATCATCTCAGTTCATCAGGACCCCATTAGCTATATACTTTGCTGTGCATTTCTTAGTAACAAACCATTGTACAATTCCCTGTTTCCTCCTACCACAGGATTTTGCACCTCCAAATATTCTATTTTGTCTGTACTGTTTATTTGCTTAGTATTAATGTTTTGATAAAATCTAGTTCATATGACTCCATAATTCAGTGAAGCAAATGACTCAGGCATACTTCATCTTCTAATAAAATGGTTAAAAAGCATTAACTCCTTATTTCCAAATCTTTTTATGTCTGAATTTTTGTCTGAAAGGTGTTTATGCAGGCATTGCTGTAGACATTTTATAAGCAAGTGAATACTCAGTTCTCTAAAAACTTAATGTTAAAATCAGCACTTTGAACTGCTTTTTACTTTGCTTTGCTTTTTCCTTAAACCTGGGTAAGTATGCGGAGTCTTCTTCTGTGTTGTGACACGCATCAAGTAAGAGTAAAAATTTCTTCAACAAACCCAATTAATACTGCCTTAGAAATTTTAAATCATTCTTACTTAAAGATATTGCATCCGTATTTACTGATAAATATTAAACAGATTTATGGAGGTTTACCTGTTCATCTTTGCTATTTTTTTCTGTTTTCCTGTTCTTTTTTTTTTCTTTCTTGCATAGTGTATTTGACCTCATAACAATTTTAAAACAAATACTATGAAAGCTATTTAAACCATTAAGTTATAGGGTTGTAAAAAAAAATTAAGTAGCTTGCAACAGAGCATAACAAGTATTCGTAAATATTGTGATTATTATGATACAAACAACAATAGTAATAGTGACCTCCACCCTCCTGTACATCTATGACAAAGTAAAAAGAAAAAAAGTATTACCCTTACTGCAGATTTGAGTATTTTTTTAAAGTGAAATGGTCTTTCTGAAGTGAAAATACTTGTCACTTTACAAAAATTAAAATATGTTGTGTTTTAATAAAGGAAAACCAAAAACTGAAGTCCTACAATCTAATTTATTCAGTCTTACCTTGTACAAAATTAGCCAGGAGACGGCAGCATAATAAAAATAAATAGAAAGTCCCATTGTCCTTCAGCAGAATTCAGACAGCATTCTTCATTCTGTCGCTTGTGCAGAGATCTCGCGTAAGTGAAAGGGGTTAAACATTAACGTGAATGTTTTCATTTAAGACTTCATCTGGTTTCCCGCAATGCTTAGCATTTATTCTGCAGTAATGCTGTTTAGCTTCAGAAATGTCCTCTGCTTCACAGTTATGGGAGAAAACTTGAGCTTCTCCAAATTTCTGTTGCCATTCTTTCTGAGACAGCCTTTAAAGGACTGAAATCAGACTTTCAAATATGTGGAGTACATTACTGATGATTATAAATAGTATTGCTTTACCTCAGAGACTTTAACCTCTGCACTGCTAACGGAGCATGCTGGATGATGAGAACTGGAAAGGAAACGAATTCTCTCCTCCTCCTCCTCCTCCTCCTCCTCCTCCCCCGGTTCTTAACTGTTTGCCTGCTGAAACTTTCCAATTTGCAGCAAAGAAGTATAGCAGAGAATTGCCTCTGGTCATTTTTAGTAGCTGGAAGATTAAAAGATAATAAATGAAATATCTCCTTCTGAAACTGAATGGTTTACTGCGTTACTACTTTTATAAAGGTTCTTGGGGGTTTTAATAAGTGAAAAGTTAACAGCTTACATTCATTGGAATTAGGAAGCTTTGGGGTTCTAGAAATGAGTAAGAAGGCTGGTGTATTTTGGACACATTCAGATAAAAATAGCATGTTGGTCGGGAATAAACAGAGAAAACCTCGAAGTAAATTAAGGCACAGCTGCAGGTATGGCAGATACAAAATTATCATTGACTTTAAGGGAAGCTCTGTAAACAGAGGCTTTGCTTGGGCAGTATTTTTGTAGTAGGTACTACAACTTCTGAGTGAAAGTTCACATTCTGTGAATTAGTATGTAGGAGACTTTCTACTCTTCCCAAGTTATCATTTACTCTTTGCCCCATTGTATGTTTGAGTAGGGTGGCAGTGTCGAAAATTGTGTTCATCAAATCTTACACTACCGAACTTCTAATGAATAAACCTCGGGAAGAGTATCTCACTTAAAACATTGTTTTTAGTTAACTGTTACAAGAGATAATAATCTTTAATACATGAGCTTGTGTGGCTGGTAAATGAACGGTGATGTGGTCCTTGGTTGAATAGGATGTCTGTTCAATCCTCTTTCTAAATACTACCCTGTTTAAAGAGGGACAGTCAGGTTTTGGTCATACATGTTCCATAATCTGGTGGGAATTGTTTTGGAAAAGTATTCATGTCTTTATGCATTTCTTAGTAATGGTCATATTTAGGAGGACTGCGGGAGTTAACTTACTGTTTATAACTTGGGAAAAAGGTTTCAGGTTTCTCATAGGACATTAAACTGTAACATTGATGTAAACATTCAGATACGAAAACGTATTTGCCTGCTGTTTATTTGTATTGTATTAAGACTGGAGTAGTCATGGATGGAACTAAATCTTAGATGCTGTACAAAAAAAAAAAATCACTCTGTCAAAAGTAGTTTACAGTAAGAAGTACAGTACAACCATTGTCTTATGCAGCTGAAACTTAAGAAGAAACTATAAACTTTAGAATTCAGGAAATCATCTTAAACTAAGATTTCATTATTACTAAAAAAACCTCTTGTATTTTATTCTCTAAGAAAGATAAGAAGCTATCCTACTGTAAAGTTGATTTTTTGTGTGTGTGTATGTATGTATATACACTTGGGATATGTAGGGTATATAAATTTATGAGTATCAGACTTTGAAGGCTTTTTGATCATACTTGCACACCCTTTAAATAATTCCTTGGTGCAAGCATATTAAGCCATTTAGATACAGTTTTGAACATGCTTTTATAATTGGACCCTGAAAGGGCTTTTAGACAAAAATCAAGCTGCTTGTCCAGCGTCTCCTTCAGTTAACATCCCACTCTTCTGCAATTACAGATTGAATCTTGCATTCAGATGTGTAAGCTGCTGTTCTAATGCTTTTGTCTGTTTCGGAATAGTTTTCCAGTTCAATCTTATTTAGGAATGTTTTCTATTCAAGGTGCTGCAAAAACATCAAGGCACTACAGCAAGTAGCTTCAAATGTATTTAAAGTTCCAGTATAAACAAGGTACAGCAAGGGAGACCTTGTGATAATCATAAAACAAAAATCTGCCCCAGAAGACCTTAATCTGAAGGAACAATCTTTCTGAATTTGCAAAACTGAAATTTCTCTCTGCTATCTCAGCATTTCAAAACGTTGTGATAAAAATCTTTCCTTTTTTGCATAAAGGGATAGTGAGCTTTTTAAAAAATCAGAATTAAAGCTTTGCATCCAACAGTTTCAAAAATTAAATCATATTTGATGCACGTGTATGATGGAACAAATCGTACCTACTGGAGTTAGTGAAACCTGGGAAGGTGGAGTGGGTTCTATGCCTGTAACTTGCTGTACTTGAAGTATGTTTAGAAGGATTTGGTCTCTGTAATATAATCTGGCTGTTGTCATGGCAAAAAAATTGTTTCAGTAAATGGAAAGAGGACACTGTCTTTATTTCCCTGTCTCTTGTAAATACTTTTCATTTAGAACAGTTCCACCTGTGTTTTCCAGATGGGAACCTGGGAACCTGGATTTGCTTGCTTTTCAAAATGCAACATTTATTGAAATTAGAGTCCTTTGACATAAACTTTTACTTGGAGGAGATTTCCACTTACTTTTGTATGCTTAACAGAATATGTTTTAAAAGATTATTGCAGAAATTACTTTTTAAATCACTAGCCTGGAGGAGGGTGCCGGTCTTTCATGCTGTATTTGGAAAATACCCCACTAGAAATGAATGTGTAGGACTTCTTTAGAATCAAGACAGCTGCCAGTCACAACTGCCTCAGTATGAAGACTGATGGTCTGTCTTGATTTTCTAGACTTCTCACTCGCAAGTGTCTGAGATCATACCAGGCTGGTATTTCTAACACTAGCTCATTGAGTAGCAATGGAAAAATTTGGGCTACTCACCCATTTCTTGTGTGTGACTTATTATTCTGCCTGACTTACTTAATATGCATCTCTATAACCCTTGCTTCTCCTTCATAATTTTTCTGACCACTTGTGTTCAGATTTATTTTTTAAACTGTGTTCATCACTTGAGCAGCCTGTAGTCAAAGTACTGTCCATATGTCCTTTCATTTGTTTAATTCCTACTGCAAATACATGAGTAACCTTTCTAAACCTTTGTTTAGAAAACAGAAGAGTAATGACAAAGGCAGGATTATAAACTAGTCTTGCAGATTAACAGAAAGCTTCTGGATTTAACAAAATAACAAAAAAAAAAAAAAGGAAATTGAGATCTTAGAAAAGAAAACATCATAGTCAATGTGCTGGCTTCACCAGATGATTGAAAATGCGCGCAGTGAAACATCTGTGTCTTCAACCAGAAAACAAATGTGGAATTACATGAAGCACATTACATGCATTATCCAGATTAATTTACAAATGTACTTTGAAACTTGGTAGTGTTTAATAAATCAGATGAAGGACAATGAGAAGGCAAGGCTGGATTAATGAATAATGCTGCTTTTGTGACCCCTTTTTATCCCCATAGTAATTTAAAAAATAAAAAATAATAATAATTTAAAAAAAAAAACCCAACCAAACAAAAAAAACCAACAGCAACAAAAAAAAAACCAAAGCAAGTTTTCCTGTCTAGCTGCTGGGGAGAAAAGTTCCCTGATGCTGTCTGTCCTACATGTAGAGGAATAACACTGTTGGTGGTGTTCCTAGTCAGTGTAAAGGAACTGCTCCTATCAGTTGTTGTTTCTTGTATTACTACATAGAAAGACAAATTCTAGAGCAGAGTGGCATAATGCTTAGATCTTAATCAAATGCATTCATAACTAAAAAAGTCAGAAAGTACCTTAGTGTTTTTGGTTTTAGCTATGGGGTTCAGAAAATTGAGTAGATTCTAGTTAGGACTACTTTGTTTAATCTAGTCACTGTACATTTTATGCTAGTAAAACAAGGAACCCATGAACAGGAAATACACAATGAGACCTTTAAAGAAGAAGAAACAGAATTAGTTAAGAGTGTTGTTTATAAGGGACTGATAGTGAAATAAATACACAATTTCCATAGCCCTATTACACGGAATAGGGCTTTGAAAAAGAACAGAGTATTTTCGTATTTCTGAAATTTTTTTATAATTTGCTGTGCAGATTGGTATGCAAGCTGCTTTTAAATGCGGTTATCAAAAGTTCATGATTCACTGGCAAGATGAGTATTTATTCTCCTTCTTGTGAAGAGGGATGCTGTCAATCAGTATTATTTTGCTGAGTGGTAAAAACAACTGAGATTTTCCCTTTGACATTTTAGGTAAGAAGATGTATTAGACAGTATTAAAAGAGAAAGAGCTATTGGAAAAGACACAGTGGCAAGGGGAAGGATTGGAGAGCTCCTTGGAGAGCTTAAACACAGTATTAATTCTAACAAAGGTTCAACAGCATAAAAATCTTGGAAAAAAATACTAGTTTTGTCCTTTTTTTTTCCTTGAAGTGTGGTGTTCCCTTTCAAGAGGAAGATGTGATTATCCTTAATGGTAATAAAGAAGATGTGGAAGTATTGAAGAAAAGAATGGAGGATAGAAGACTTAAAAGTAAATTAGAAAAGGTAATCTTTTTATACATTGTTTAAAAAAAAAATTCTTGTCTGTAATGCAATCTACTCTTAGATCACATAGCTTTTTCTGCTAATCTTCATGCAGACTGGAGGATTTACTCAGTAAGCTCTGTTGTACTTCAGTGCTACTTTTAAAAGTAATGAGATTGCATATTTTGCTAATAGCATATTGAAGTTGTATGAACTGAAACTGTCTTGACTAACAGGCAGCGGATAGTGCTCTGAAAATCACAGGATTTAATGCTATGGGTAAAATGGACAGTGTGCCAGCTATACTTCAGGTTTTTCTTGAAACAAACACCTTGTATTAGTTAATTCTAGTAATGAGCAAAATCATCTCTGTATTTCATATGGTAGTTCCTGTTTTATTGTGATGGTAGGTTATTAGTTTTTTGATCTCCGAATATCCTCTACTGGCCACAGTCAGAAACACAATGCTGGAATACGTAGATTCCTGCTCTGATTCTGTAAGACTACTGTTTGGAAATTTTGTCATGTTCTGTGGTTCTTACAGTCCTGAGTGATTACTAGCGATGCTGATTCCCACCATACTGTTGAGGTCTTTGCGTTTCTTTTTTTTTCTTTTTTTTTTTTTTAATCTGATCAGGCAAAATGCCATGGGAATAAAGTCATTGCAGCTCTGCTATATACACTACTGTATGCTACTACTCTGTGAAGTAGTAGTTGTTCTGTGGTACTGTACTGTCAAATGACAGTTCTGCACGTGGGACTTTTTTCAACATTGCTATTTTTTTCTGAACTGGCATTGCTGTTCTGGAGGATGACAAAGCAAGCAAAAACTTTAGTGTTGACTCAGTCCAGAGTGCAGACAGATTTAGTTGAATCTCAAGAGCATGAATCATCATTGTCTGACACTTTCAGCAACTGAGACTTTAGATGGAAGTTGTTCATCTCACCCCTATTACTGTGCTTGATTTTGTCTGCCTGTAGGATTAGATGGCATACAAATGTTTTCCTAGATTGTTTTGAAACGAATACTAGTTTACTTACCAGCAAGCATATGATTCCTTCTCATTGTACGGTCTTTATTCATCTGCACCAATACAGCATCACTGGGCCTGGCTAATAAAAGAGAAGGATGGTTACCCATAGAAATCCTACTGTTCTGTTTCCTCTTTGTTCATAGCCTCTGCACGTGGTGTCCTATAGCTTCTGGCGTAAGAGCAATACTGTAAACCTTACGCTGTCTCTTCAGATGTTTTTTTTTCTTTTTTTTTTTACAGTACTTTGTAATTAAATATTTGAAAGAATTTTAAAGATAATTTGATGATAGAACATTGCAGATCTCAGTAGATGAGTAATCAACCCCAAAAATAGTTGTTGTTTGCACTCGGTTTTCATTAGGAAAGTGGCCCTAACAAAGCACTTATAGCTTTGGTTCCAATAACTTCGAATAGTCTGAAAGCTGGTGCCGTCCCCAGCTTCTGCGCAATAAAGAAGAAGTACCTGAGTGTGCTGAGCACTTCTATCTCTTATGGTGTCAGCACAGTCACTCGTGGTGGCAGATGAAAGGAGAACATGCTTTGTTTGGTCTTTGGGCTCTATATGCCGTAGGTGAATATGCAAATATTTTTTGTTTGTTTAGTGGAGACTTATATTACAGGCAGGCACAGTATTTGCAAGTCTCTCAGCAGGCCTCTTGCGTTTCATCCTCAAGTTCTGGTGGTTTTTTTGCAATACTGCCTTGCCTTGCTGCACCAGCTGATCTTTTACAGCTAGAACCAGTCTTCTCTGCTGTCACTGGCACCATTCGCTCTAATCTGAGATCTGTGAGCTCCAGCCCCAGCATCAGAAAACAGTTTCTAGTTTGGGGTCTGTTGGCACTGCTGTTCAATCCTCTTCCTCAGTTCCTTGTTTCAGCTAGGGGAGCAGTCTAAGTGGACCTACTGTATTTGGAGCCGGAAGCACAAACTCCTTTTCTTTATACCCATCAGGCAAAACATAAGGAAGATGCAGCTAGCATTAGTATAAAAAATTATTCAAACTCAATTATGGCATATGTGCCCATGATGAAATATGTATAATATATATTCATTATGTATAATATATATATAATCATAGACTCATAGAATCATTAAGGTTGGAAAAGACCTCTAAGATCATCGAGTCCAACCATTAACCCAACACCACCATGCCCACTAAACCATGTCCCTAAGTCCATATGTATACATATATTTACAAACATCTCTTAGCTCAAATGCCATATACTGGGAGGTGATCTTTCTTTGTAAATCCATCCATAATAACAAAGGTGGAAGCACCCTAAAAAGAGGTTTTTCATGTACCAGGAGAGCCAAGTTTGCTTTTAGAATAGTAACCCTCTGCCACCACCTTCTGGCTAAGCTTTGCAGCAACATGTGGTATGGCATTTTTTTTCCTCAAGCATTAATCATATGCTTGACAGCATGGGTTCTCCTAATTTTTATCACACATTTAAATATATTTATTTTCTTTGAGTTTGTGTAGCTTTCTTGAAATACGTACACCATTCTGAATGTATACAGAGTCATCTTTTGAGAAAATAACGCCAATGACTGTTTTAATACATCTTTCTTTTTCAGCTTGGCATTTATATAATCAAAGCCAGTAATGGGATTCTTGTTGCTGTTGTTTGGTTTTTTGTGTTTTTTAATCTGGACAAACATAAATTAACTTGGAAAATCTGGTCCGCAGATGCTTTTAAAAAATTTAGATTAACTATTTGCATCTTTTCTTCCCAAGCAATCTTGCAACAAAGGGCCCAGTTATTGGAAGTTACCCAGGAGGGATTCTTTTATTAACTAAATAAAATTAAGTGGATATGAGATGCAAGATTATTCTGAAATTTTTATTGAAAAACGTCTTTATTGATAACAGTTAACTGTGTCCTGCTTAATGTCGTGCAATTTACTGTCCTGCCATGTGGGTTCAGAATATCAGATTACCGTAATGATAATAACACACAGACCCTCTGCAAAGTATACAAACCAAAATACTGTATCCAGACAGTTTAGTTTTGGCCTGCGCGATTTTCTTTAAGGTGCCTTCAAGGTTGCCAAGGTTGTTATTTTTCGATATAGAAATAATACCAAAAGTGTGGAAAGTATTGTGAAAGGAAGAGTTCCACTGTGTAAAACATAAAAATGTACTAAATGGAATTGTGTGTCTATCAAATGCAAGTTGGGAATTGTATGTCCTTTCAGTACATTACCAGATTTCTGCTTGTGTTGTTTCAGAAATCAAAGAAGTGTAAGTCAGCAGAATCAGCTTCTCAGCAAGATACCGCTGAAGGTAATGTCACAGCTACAAATTCTATGTAGCCTTCTGAGTCATGAAGCAGATTCATGATTTCTCTTTTTTTTTTCTTTCATAGATTCTCCAGGTCCATCAAAGACTAAGAATGGAAGGGATTGTGTCAATTCCAGTTCTGGGGAAAAGAGGCAGATTATCTTCACCAAAAGTTCAGGTTGGTGTTTATTCTTTAATCTAAATGTGAAAAATGTGAACAAAAAGTTCTGCTTTGAAAAATATGGTAGGAGAGAGCCTTCTCTGGCTGTTTTGTACCAGTTTTCAGAAGCTACCCTCTCACTTTCTTTTTTTTAATCTTTCTCAGTAATAAAAGGTCAACTCCTGTCTTCAAAGGAGCCATAGTGTCATGGCTAACTTTTTCAAAGAACCGCCTGTTTCAAAAGTGTGTCCTAAAAGGCTGCCTTTCCGAGCTGGAGTTGGAAGTTGCCTCGTGAACATGTACAAAGCTCCTTGTTTAATAAAAACTGTAGTCAATTTAACTTTTTCTTAAAACAGAGCTTTGTTTTACAATCTGTAAAATCTACAAAACTGATTCTGCAGAAAGTGTGCAAGAGCTTCTGTTTATCCATTTTTCCTTATTCTGCCCAGTTTGCCTTTGTCCCATCTGCTATCCATCATCCTATACTTTGAGTAAATAGAGTAGGGACTGACTTCTTGTTTCACTTTCACAAAATACCTAAAACAACAGGGTCTCTACTCACGCTTGTGACTGGCAAGTGCTGTAGTGATGCAAATAACTAATAAAAATAATAAACACTTTTCACCATATTGCATTTTTTTTCACTGAGAAACAAGCCAGATTTGCTTGTTTATGTCATTCCAATATTGCTATGCTTTAAGTTGGTGGGAGCCAACTTGACTGAATGAGATTAGAGACTCTTATTCACGCAGTGATATAGTCGAGGGTTTGGTCTATCTGTTTTATTGGCTAGGAGGTAGTGTGAGGAGAATTAGTAGTTGTTTTCCTGAAGTACAAGTGGTCAAAAAATCTGTTACGGCATTTTATTTCAATGAAGTGTATTAAAATGTCCCAAGCTGATGACTTGACTTGTAGTCCTCCATTTTAGCTGCTAATTTGCTGTGTGTCGCTGGGAGCAGTGGACTATAACCTCAGGAGGTACTGATGTACCTACAGTAGTCATGCGGCTGTGAGTAAACTTGGCAGTCCTTTAGTCCAAAGGATGGTGCCCTCACTTTATGTAATACGTGTTATGTTATTTAATGTCTCCAGTTCATACTGATGTTTTCATACAGAACTATAAGAATGGGTACATTTTTAAAGTCAGTCTGAGGTTTCTGTGTGAAGTATTCAATTGTGTACATTACAGCCACAGAAAAAGTCAATATAATTTGTTTGAAGAATCTGAGAATAGTTAAATGATGAACTGTAGATAAACTACATGAGAAGCTGGGAGAATTTCCATCAGAAATAACTTACCTGCCCTCTACTGTCTGTTTTTATAAAGGGTAGACTTCTAAAAATATTTCATTCCAGATGATTATAATTGCACTTGGATGTTTAGGGACCTAGTAATTCTAATAATGTTTGATGTATTTTTCTTTTCCAAGAGCGTAAAAGAAAAAATAAGGCTTTTGAAATGTCAGGTCATTGATTTATGTTTCTGGCAGCAGTTATATTGACCAGCAAGAGATTAAGAGGAGAGAGGGAAAATAAAGGAAAATCCATGGATTGAGGAATGCCAGTAGCATAGAAATTAATTTGTGAACATGGCACCCTAAGGTTTCTGGACTTGCAGCATACATACTCATTCTTTCAAACCCAGTGTTTGGTAATTCTTTCCAGACAACTATTGGTGGCATTAAAAGCAGCATTCTCCAAATATAAAAAGGGTCTGATCTGTGCTAATTTAGGATTGCACATATAATTCCTATGACTACACGCAGAAGTCAGTTAAATGCATTTTCAGACAGGCTCCCTACTAGCTATTTACATGCCATTGTGCCTAAGTTAAACTAAATATGTAGACTTTCTGTAGACTTCTATGTATTCATTTCTTTGCACAAGAGACTTGGCACATGCTTTTTAAAATACTGTCCTTCAACTTTGGAGAAGATTAAATAGTTGTTAAGAAAGAGAAGGGGTGTTTCTTGTAGCAGTAGATACAATACCCTGAGAGAGATGGTATCAGAAACAGAGGGATGGGCATTTTCCTATCCCAAATATAAAATGATGCAGACCATTGTTACTGTTCATAAATGACTTTGCAAAGAATAAAGGGAGGAGATAGATTCCCTGGGGACAGTATGTCACAAGTTTAGCTTTTGTCATTTGATAGCTAATTTCTAAACAATACTTCAGGGTGGTGGAATACTTTCATGTTTGTTTCTTAAGACTAGAGTTCAGAGCCATTTTTCACTTAGAGGAATAAATGTTGTCAATACTGAATTACAGTGCAAGGGATTTACACAAGTAGGAAAGAATTCCTCTCTCTCCAAGATTTCTAAATGCATTTTGATCATAAATTCTAAAAGCTAGGAATGTGTTTGCTGTTAGGAACGTGTTTGCTGTTGAGTACAATTATGGGTTGTATTTGCGATAGCCCTGAAAAAATGTATATGCTTCACCTCTGTACACATTATTTTTTAAATACTTTTTTCTGTCTTTATTTAAATACTTTTATCAATTGTAAGCTATTATGCATGCTTCAGTCTATTCCTTTTTCTCTATCAGATAATGGAAATTCATCTGTACCAGGAAAAGTCAATAAGGCTTCTTCTGCTACTGCGAAGAGATCCATTGCAGACAGCGAGGAGAAATCTGAGGCATACAAATCTATTTTTACATCACACAGCTCAGCAAAACGTTCAAAGGAAGAGTGTTCCAATTGGATTACTCACACAGCATACTATTTCTGAAACAATGATGAGCCTGATTGTAACATTCATTACTGCTTTCCTTCCCTAAGGCTTTTTCTGTACAACTCTGATACAGAACTTTTGTTGTAATCTGATGTTATCTGGGATTACTCAGTTTGTAAGTTGTTTATAAACTTGTGAATAACGAATGAACTTGTGTTAGTTGCAACTTCTGTTAAATAAGAAATAGATCACCAGAATCCATGTTGTATCAGCATACCTTATTCTAAAATGATGGATTATTTGCACGAAATTTTTTCTTTTCTTCTCCCAGTTGGATGCTGTCATTCTTAGTCACACTAGCTGGTGTCCTCAGTAGGAGTGAGGGTAGAAGGATCTGCCTATTGCCCTCTTCTATTGATATTTGCCACAACTGTAATTATAGTTTTCAAGGTATTAGTACAGAAATTCAAATTTTTTTAAACTTTCTGACAGTAAAAAGAGCAATAATGCTTTTCTTTTGTACTAGCTAACTGGGCCCTCAGTAGAACTAGTATGCGTTTCTTAAAGGTTCTGTAGGTATTTTCAAGTAATTTACCTTTTGATGGAATATATGAAAGCATAGTCATGAAAATGTTTGTACAACAGTCCTCTTGTACATATTGTTGTAGCCTGTTTTTAATAACAGAGTAACACTTGTAAACACTTTAATTACACTTGTAAACCATTATCTATAAAGATGAGCCTGTAATAGTAAGGCTGCTTTTTCCCAAAAAGGTTTTGGGGGTTTTCTTTGTGGGTGTGTGTTTTAAAGTTAGAAGTATCAGGTCTGAGCTTCCTTTCTTTTGTCAGAGGATCAGAATACAGTGGAACAAAAGTATGAGTTTCCTTACTTTTCTGCTGAAACAGTAAGGTTCTGTGTACATCTCTCAGGAGCCATTTTGAATTCAGCAGCTTACATGAAAATACGAGCATTTGCACAGGGTGAGGGAAAAACAGTGGTGACGTCATAGGAGCAGGCAGATCTTAACTGGCTTTTTAGGGAAAAATGAGTGGGCACCAGTGTCATGCAAGTCAAACCCATTGGTGGCTGGTGGAGGGAACCCTGCAAGGCTGGAGTTAGCTTCCGAGAACGTTTCTCTTTCACTTTACAGGCAATTGAAATGTGCTGCTTTCACAACATCTGTAGTACGCATTGGTTTATTTTCTGACATAAAATTCTTAACAGCAAACAACTGTTTGACTGTTAATTGCTTGTTACAGAAAGATGCTAAGGATAGTATATCACTCAGGTTTGCTTTTATATTTATGCTTTTTATCCTTGTGACGTTGATTTAAATAAAACATGCTCTTGTCATATGACCATAACACTTCATGTTCAGTTGAACAGATATACAAGTGCTTATTTTGTCAGTGTGAGAACAGAATAACTTTTTATGGGCTTTCCTTTGGCCCTTTTATTCTTAGCTTTTTTCCAAGCACAGGAATCCTTTTAAAATGTTAATGTTCCATAGCAGTGATTTAGTGGCTGAATATTTGAATCCAATAATATCTACATGAAATGACCAGAGGGAGGGACGGAAGCTTTTCACCTTCCTCTCTTCCTCTTTTAAAATTAAAATATGCTTTTATAATCTTGGCACAAACTAACCAGAATAGAAATGCAGAAAGTAAGAGGCTTTTAAAACCACTGCGTGATGTTACATTGTTACTTTTGTGTGTGGAAATGATTAATTATCCTCATAATTTATTTTTTTAAAAGTGTCCCCATTTATAATTGGCAATAGTTAATAGTTAATTGGGAATTCAAATGCTGTGTTTATATTTGTGTAGGTGGTCTCCATGATTCAAGCATGTTGAATGAAACTGCTAGGATTTTGTTATTATTTTGATAGGTATAATTAAAAATTGGCTTGTTGTAGAATTTATATGGTGGTAAGCATTTTTGTTTTCCAAAGATGTGAATGCATATATACATCACATCAAACAGTTTGAGGTTTACTTTAGCTTCCAGGAATCATTCAGCCACATTTTGTATGCATGTCTAGTAATCAGCTTTGTTCTCCCTGTTCTGTATTCTTTTCTTCTTCATTATTATCCTTTACTATTTGTTAGTTACAGATAATGAAATTACCGTACTAAAAGATATACTATAGTAGGCCCTTTATTTGCAGTCTAATTCTGTTTTGACAATACATGTTAAAGTCCTGTTAGTGTTTTATAGGAGTGTATTTTTCTTCTGTTTAAATCAGTTATAAATCCTAAGGGGAATTAACTTAATGCTTTTGATTTAGCTATTACTTTGCTAAAGAATATGAGAAAACATGATACGCAGTTTTGCTTCCGTTTTCTTGATATGTTAGGCAAAGTCCAGCCTGCTGACTTGGTAACAGGCTTTCCTGCTCATTGAGATATAATAGTGACTTCTTTTTTTCAATCTGACCTGCTCATCTATTAAAATAAGTTCATGACTACCATGATTTGGTTAATGTACTGATTCTTCCTGTACACTTGGGTTTATTATCTGGAATTGATGGTTCATGCTATGCCACTTTGTTAGGATTTTGTTTGGTAGTTCACCATCCTGACTTTGTGGATGGAGTTCTTAAAATGTTTATGGTTTATAGAAGTGTTGTCAGTGACTGATGAGGTCTTTTCCTTCCCTTTACAAAAAACAGCTGTGAAGGAATGTGATATATTGTTGGCATGTGATGCAATTCATCGCCACAATTGACTTTTGTTAATGTAAAATAGAGGAGCAAAAAACTGACACTTCTGTTGGCAGGCTGGGTTAGGCAGTTGAGGCTGGAACGTTGACTTGGCAAGTTTTAATAGATTCAAGCGAATAGTTGCTGGAGGATGTTTGCTTTGTTGTGGTTTGCTTTTTGTGGGGGAGGGCAATTTAATTTTCTTTTAATGTAGGTGAATTTGAATGTTGGTGAAAGTTGAAGACTGCAGAAGTCTTAGAATCTGAAACCTATATTTTTTGAGATGCCACATAAGTCTCCCACAGCATTGCATCCATGTGTCTCTGTTCTGGGGAGTTCACAGAACAGTTAGTTCTGTTTTCATGATGTTCAAGCCTTGGCCTCTCTTCTGAAGAGCTTGAAAAGTATCCAATTAGTGTCAGTTGTATAATAGGGGGATTTTTTTGTGATGTGGGACCCGCCCACTGGGAACTGGACTGAAATTCAACTACTTCCTTCACATAGCCCAATAATCAAATGGTGGTCGTGAAACCTGGCCCAGATATGCATTAGTGAAAAGGGACTGTAAAGCTATGTATTCCTTATTTACAGTCCTGTGAACGGTCTGTCTTTCTGCACACTTGCAGAGCATTCAGTCCTTTCGATGCTGGTACCTCTAAAACTGAAAACTGGAGGGTGTTCACACATTCAGACTCAGCAAAGATCAGCCTGGTATCAGTGTTCGATACTGCAGCTTAACTCCCTAGTCATTCCAAATCGGATGTGATATTTTGTGCCATTTCGCAGGATACCCAAAAGCTGCCTTTTCCCCTTGTCCCCGACGATTCCTAACAGCATTGCCGGCAGCCTCAGGCGCTGTGGAGCAGCTATGGTGCCCTACTGCAGCCGATAAACCAGCTTGTGCTCGCCTGTGGCACGTGCTGATCTGCGGAGAGAACCAGAGGCGCCGACACTGTGGCTTTTTGTCTTTGTGGAGGAGAGTGAACTTGCACGCCTTGAACCTTGCACGCCTAACATTCTGGAGTTGACAAAGGTGGGCTTGGGGTGGATTGCTCTTTCCTGGCTCCTGCACACTGCAGTAAAAGGTGACTTTCCTTCTTTACTCCCTAACCTCTAGTATCTCCATTCTTTGCGCATCTCCTGACCTCACCATACTGCCGGTACCGCCGGCTCCTTCCCATGTGTTTTCACTAGCAGTTAGGCTGGAGGTAGGTGCTGATCAGCCTGCTGGCAGGTGGTGGCCGAGCTCTGCAGCCTGTCCCCTCTGTAAGGGCATTGCTGTTGGAGGTCTTGTCCCTCCAGCCATCTTTTTCCTCAAGACCTCTAAGAACGGCATGTCTTCAGGGCTTTTATATCTCTCTGAATCTTAGTTGAAATTAAACATTGGTTTGTAATGTTGCTGATACAAGTGAGGGTGTAGCAGCTCTGAATCGCTAGAAAATTAGACTAAAATCCTTCAGACAAAAAGCAGCACCTCCAACAGCCATCGGGAAGGCAGAGTTGAAGAGGAAGAACACGTAGTATCTGTTCTGGAAAGACTGGAATTTAGTGACATCCTGCTGATAAAACTGTAGTTAGTGAATAGTAAGCTTCAAGGGACAGAGTTCATTCCGTAAGGATATGTTAAATTTTATTTCCCTTGACTATTTTTTTAGAAGTGGTCTTCTAAAGAGAACTATCTTCTCTCTAATGGGAATAAAGTCTGAGAGGCATACAGTGGGAAAATGTGTGTGGTTTGCTAAGATGGTTGGGAGATTTTGTTGGAATCTCGGAACCTCTCTGCTTCAGTCTCTGACTTCCATGCCATGAGATCATCACATGCCTGTCAAATTGACAAAAAAAAGCTTAAAGTTCCCTTTAACACATGATGCTTGTTAGATTAAAATATTTCTTATTAATGTCCTATTCTTAGCTAAACTGAACGAACACAATTGTCTTTAAGTGTCCTGTCTTGCTTGCTCCACAGCCTAGACGCCAGTTGCTGTTGGTATATTTTGCTCAAGATTCAGAACTGCGGTGGCCCTGCCAAATAGTTTCTTAGTTGCATTTAAAAATAAAAGGGCTGTTTATACATTACAATCCACAGAGGGTCTGAAATCAGTATGTCCTAAGATGAATACAAATCATAGACAAAAAGTGTTTTGTTGGAAGTCTTCACAAATATGGAACTGATTACTGCTAGACAGCGCAGATTCCCTTCTGTAAGATGGAACTGATATAATTCCTTCCTGACAGCTAGAAATTATAATTGAGTTGGGTCTTTTCTGTGTTTTAAACTTTACCAACTTTCAAAATGAGCAAGAGGGATGGAATCCTAATCCATCTGCAATTGATGGGAATTCTGCCTGTAAGCCAGAATTTTAATCTAAATATCCATCCACCTGCCCAGTTACTGTGGAGGTACTGCTAACAATTTCATAGCTGTGGTTTCGTCAAGCGTTTAACTTCATGTGGATTAAAATATCTCTTACAGGTCAGTGACAGAATTCAATTTGCAAATTGACCACAGATCTTTTTTGGGGAAGAACCAATTTCACTATGACATTGAATAAAATGAAGTTCTCTTTTTAAAATGTTGCCCTACCAGCTCTTTGAAACACATCCAGCAGAACTCAACCTTTGTGTAGTATTTGTGACATCTCTAAGAGGTTTTCTTAAAAGTTAAGGGTGTGAGTTGGTGAAAAACAACCCCTTCCCCTTGTAGAAGCAATCATCTGTCAGACCACACCACTACTTTTTTTCACCCAGTTTTTCCCTTGTTCCTTCTCACGTGCCTCCTTCGTTTCTGCTGTCTACAGGAATCAGACAGTGATGATGATCAGGAATAGGGAATGATCAGGGTGATCGAGGCTCTGGTTTTGCAGTCCTGTTTGCTCTTTGGGGCTGATTTGCATTTGTTATGCAGCCAAGACAGGCTGCCTCACCCAGCGGAACTTTCTCCATCTTCCAGGCCACGTCCTGATGGCAGTTTGGGTCAGGATAGGCTCGTAGCTTGTCACTGTACGGATTATTTATTTTGTTTCCTGTGTGGCAGTTTTTAAAGAGCAGAGTTGGATCCATAGTGGAGTACCTCAAGATGTTCAATCTCTTTCCTTTCCATCTTACTGGTAAGAAGGTGTTTCCCTCTTCCTACTGTGATCTTGGATGGTTGTCCAATCTTGCACTCCCTTCTCTCCCATGTAAGTTATTTCCCGACTGTATGAGGATGTCTTAAGACTTAATTATTAGGTTTGGAGGACGGCAGATGTCCGTATCAGGGTAGAGTGTAATTTGTAAACAGAAGACAAGGAATGCTTTTCCGTGGGCTGTCAAGGGCTGACTTGACTCTGGAAAGAAGTACGTTGTTAGCCTAAAGTAGAAACAGTTTGACCGTGTAAGTTTTCCTAACAGTCATGAATGTCACATTTTTATGCCATGAATTTCCTCCTTTTTAACTAAAAGTAATTCTGAGGAATCACTTAGTATCCACTTCGCAGTGATAAGTGGGGTTTGCCGCATTAGCATTGAAAGGGCTGCATTGAACGGGATGGGCGTTCTCTTTCTTCAACTTGCCTACAAAGCTAAAGAAATGCAAAGCAGCCTATTGCTCAATTATGCTGACTTTAGCAACTAGGTAGGACAAATTAAAAAAAGAAAAAGGGAATATCTAGTCTCAACCTGGGTATTTAATGGGTCCCAAAATGTGCTGAACTCTTTGGTCTAAATGGGCTCTTTAGTGTGGTGTCAAATAAGTTAAAAAGCAAGGGAGCTTTACAAAGCTTCCTTCATTGTTTAAACTTGTTTAACTCATGTTAAGGCTAATGTACATTTATTCAGACTGGCAAAGTGCTGAATTTACACAACAGGGATAGTAATAATTAGGTCAGATACTTTTTAAATGGCAATGGGGGGGTGGGAATACTTGTCTCTTTTATGCTTATGAATGGAAATGATTATTAGCACTGGCCGAGGCCAACCGCAATACCTGCATATGCTCTTCTCGCCCCCCAACGATTCCCCTTCCACGTCCGGTGCTGAGGGTGCCATGTCCCAGCTCCCACCCTGTCTGTTCAAGCAGCAGCTGCCAGTCAGGCTTTGCATTGTATGTGACTTGTGAGAACATGGTATTCCTAATGTGATTACATGTATTTTTAGTAAGTCCATAACTGTCCTTTGAAGCTGACTCTCCTCTTTCCTGCTGGGATCTGGCCGAGACCAATAAATTACAATAACAAAGATGAAAACTCAGTCATTAAAACTGCATTGTCAGTTCAAGCTTATGAAGTTGAACTCTAATCTTTCATGGTGTCCACTTAAGACTACCTAGTTCTTATATATTTATTGTAAATGTTTCCCTTAACTATTAACATCCCTGCGGCTGGGAGATGAGATGAGGTGTCCATATCTTGCACCTTTCTCGGAGATATTTAGTGCTGGTGACTCCTAAGACAGAATCCCGGATTAGTTAGTCCATGGAGCTGATCCAGCACAGCAGGATTTGTTTCTCCAAGAAGGCTTTTTCTTGGCTTTCCTAATATTTGAACAAGCACTCTTGTTTAATTCAGTGAAACAGAATCTGCTTGCATTTGAATTGTGGTCAGCAGCGGGCATGCTGGGCTGGTTGGATCTCTTAAGCTGTAGCCATTTACTTCCCCATTGAGATTTAAGCTACTCATAGCTCATTTGGTTTGCATGTTTCCATTCTTTAAGGAATCATTAAACACTCTCAAGCATACCCGTCGGACTGGCTGCAGCGGCTGCCGCCAGCTGCGCAGGACGAGGTCGATAGTCAGAACCATCCCAGCACTCCCGTGTCCAAAAACCGCAGGGAAGAGCCGGAATTTGATCGAATGGGTGAAGATTTAGGCACACGCACCCCAACTACCTGAGAACAAGTACCTGTACATGCCTATGAGGGTGTGCTGCCGCTGAATGCAGTCTCCACAGCAGTGAGCGGGCATAGGTGCATCTGTAGCATCCGCGGGCGGGAGAGCTGGGGCTGCAGAACGCCTCTCCCTCCAGCCGGAGCGCGAGTCGCGGCGCTGAAGCCGCGGGAGGTTGGGTCGCTAAACTCTATCTGTCGCTTCAGACCTCCCGCCCCCCCT
>NW_009195872.1:69905-80471 GCF_000690835.1 Fulmarus glacialis | reverse complement strand
CAACCCCCCTGCCGTGGGCAGGAACATCTCCAACAAGGTCAGGTTGCTCAGAGCCCCGGCCAACCTGACCTTGAATGTGTCCAGGGATGGGGCATCTGTCACCTCTCTGGGCAACCTGTGCCAGTGTCTCACCACCCTCGTTGTAAAAAATTTCTTCCTTATCTAAAGGTCCAATCTAAACCTACCCTTTTCCGGTTTAAAACCATTGACCCTTGTCTTGTCACCACAGGCGACAGTCTTAAGGCCTGTGTTATGCTGCACAAACCCTTCGCCGCTGGCTAAATAAACTTAGCCAGCTAATTGTAGCGGAGGAGCCTGTGGGCAGCTCCCACTTGGTATCGGTGATTTGGCCATCTGTGTGTCCTTGCCTTTATCTAAATGTGCAGCAAGAAGTTCTCATGTGAACATCCTTTCTGTTTGGCAGTGAAAATGATGAACGGGGTTGTTTTCTTCTAAGGAAATCCTGTAATAGCTTGAGTGACCAAAATGGGGGAATCTCTTCTATGGATGGGGTCTGCCCAGCATGCCGCATGTCAGTCAGAGGCCCGTTCGATGCTACATCTCCTGGAGTTCCCACCATCTAGAAGGCCATAAGATTATCTATGCTATTTTCCCCTTACAGTGTGTGTGTGAGAGAGAGAGATGTAGTGCACTGAACTACCGTTGTAGGTATAGGTATATAAGTATGGCTGAAAAAAATTGATGTAGTCTAAAATGAAGTACAGGGGGTGCAGTCATTCTTTTTTTTTGCCTATATATAAATCATTTTAATAAAGCAGCAAGCTTTTTTATTATTATTTGAGCTACGTACAGTCATGCTGGAATAAATTATATTCAACATCACAAATTTTGGAGAACGTGTTGAGCTATCTCTTTGACAGCAGAAAGTGCTTCTAAGCAAGTTGGTTTAATTTCTTGAGGAGGAAGCAAAAATCCATAAGTTCCTGTGTCCCGAAGCTCAATGGTAAAAGAATATTTAATGCCAAGATCATAAGCCCAGTCGTCTGAACCTCCAGGAGCTAAATCTATGTGAGGAAGGGAAAATAGATAAGTTACCTGAAACCAGAACTTCAGTTTTCTGTTCAAAAGCTGTCTTCTGATGCTCACAAGGATATGCTGTCATGCCTATCATTGTAGTAAAGTCATACTTACAAATTGTTTGTGCACCAGCACCAAGTCTGTAAGTTTTCTTTGTTGTCCTCTTTATAGCTTTAGCTGCTTTCTTTGCCAGACTTTCCTGAAATTAAACAAAACATTATTAGCTTTATAGCCTTGTGATAACAGTTAATATGTATGCAGTTAGGATTTACTTACACTGTGCTCTGGATCTTGCATTAGTTAAATACTCTTATAAAAGGCTCTAGAAAACCCACAGAATATGGTTAAAATTTTCAGCATATGCCCGTGCTACAGATTGCATTTCTGCTGTAGCTAGGTAAAAAATAGAGATGGGACCTTACCACCACTTCAGGCAGCAAACTGTTGTCAAGCTATTTGTTCCCACTTGTCTTACATTTTTCCTTTTCTGCCAGAGTATTAAAGTCACTGTTGATTTATGTAGTATTGACAAAAACAGCAGAAAAAGATTTTCATTGAGGGAATTCTACTCAATCTACTTAAATTCTGTATTTAAGAAGACTTAAATGCCCAGAATTAGTGCATGTCTTTCTGCTTTACAGGGAAGGCATTATTTAATGCATTATTTAATGCATTATTACTGTTCACTCACAACTGCATTTTTTTTCTTGCAATATATAAAACAGTTTGTTTCAGGAAATTAAACAGTAACCAAGACAGCATAAGAATATATGTTGTTTGGAGTTAATTTGTTCTGTATTTACATTACTGGATTTTTTTCATTTCTTCTTCTGAACACACTGGCACTAGTTACCAAGGGAAATGCTATATTGGACTGTCTGGGGTTTTGTCTAACAAAGTAGGATGCTTCCAATGCATTAATTGTGTACTTTTTACAGTCCTCTTACCTATACAACATTTATTTTTTAAAAGAAAATGTTTTTTAAAAGGTGGTTTTTAAAAATGAAATATGTTAAGTGACATGGGAGATGCATGAGGTTGAAAACCAGTAAAAATGACGGCAGTGTGTGCAAATGTCAATCCTGTATCTTTATAAACTCTTACTGTCTGTCCTTATGTCATATAGCATATGAAATGACCTGTCCACCTCAGACGTGCGCTGTCTTCCCATATGGCAAATCCCAAAGCCTGCAAACCTGCTTTCTGGTCGCCTTCACATGATTTCTGCTGCTTTCTTACTGCTAGGCAGGAGCCCTTGCTGCAAATAAAATAATTGGTTGCCTCAGCACTTGGAGCTTAGGAAAACACCGAAAGTGGGCTAGGAAGTGCTGGAAAGGGAATTCCTTGCTCTAGGGAATTTGATGTCTTTACGTAAGAAGAATGTGACTAGGCTGTCCACCTACTCTTATGGCTTGATTACTTTGTGTCAGCAAATCCCATTTTAGCCTGGATATCCTTTCCAAATCCAGACAAACCCAGAGTTTTATGGTCAGTGGGAAAAAGCAGCAGCTACTTTTCTGTTTTGAACTGTGTCTGTCTGCTGGGAGAGTTTTTACTGTGCGATTTGGTGGCTAAAGAATGTAAAATTCTACATAAGCAGGATATGGTTTCCATCCTACCATTAGGACCATTTTAAATAAGTATCCCTAGCCAAAACCTTAATAAAAGTAGCAAGTGTCCACCAGCATACCTCATTGCTTAGGTATGTGGAGGGTATTTTTTAGAGTTATACACCCAAGTAATTTCAGAGTTTGTGTAAACCATACAACATAATCAGGAATTTGCACAAATATCTTTTCAAGGTGTCCAAAAAAACGAGACTCTGCTCTTATAGCAGCAGCTTCAACATACCAGGGGTTGTTGATGTGTTATCAATCTGGAATAAATATTTTCATTTTTCCATAGTCTTCAGAAGAAGCTTGCTGACTTACACACTGCTATACCAGCCCAGACCTCTTCAAGTTCTTAAGAACATCAAGAGAAATCTCATTTCCTAATTCTTGATCCTCAGACCCCTGTGACTCCCTCATTACAAGCCTAACCTAGCAGGGTAAGAAGTTCTGAAATAAATGTGAAACTTCCGGAGATGGGAAGACTTACCAGCTCATCATGGTCTTTGCTTTTGTCCGTAGTGTAAGAATATGGAAACAATACCAACTGGGAGTAAGAGTGCATGGTTATGTAGGCTTTAATGATGTCTTTGTGATCTCTGACAAAGCGAGCCACTGCTTTCACTTCAGGCTCAGACTCTGGGTAAGGTCCACAGTATGTCTCCTGACACTCATAGGGAGATGCTCCTTCTCCTGTAACAAAAAAGCGCACAGTGTTACTCCTTAAATTCTTCACTTCTGCATTTCTGCTTGTCTAATGAAAGAGCAGAGTATGATGCTAATACACAAGAAATCATGGGCTCCACCATGATATGGAAAGAACTCTCATGCTTGCAGAAATCAGTGTGAGCCTACTAGTATTTCTCACCTACTGTACTCTTGAAAAAAATTGGAGAAGGTGAAGAAAAAGAATTATTCATAGACTGGATAAAAAGTCTTAGAGGAGAGGATGAATATGCTCCATTTAAATTCATTAAGCACAAGATTGTGAGATCCCTTTTTAAAATCTAGAAGTACTACGGGAAAAATGCTGTTCTAAGTGATTATTTAATCTTGGGGGAAAGCAAACTGCCAACTGAAAGGTGAAGAAAGACAAATCAAAATGGAAGTTTTTAAGAATGAGGAAAACTAGGCACTGGAGCAAGTTACCAAGAAGACAACTAGTATTCACCATTTTTGCTATCTTCAGAAAAAGACCGAATAACCTTCTGGAAGCAGCCAGGGTCTTTAGTGTTAAATGTCATGTTCATGTTTTAATAAATTGTGTAAAATTTCCCCTTTGCTACTCCATGTACTTTAAATGGACATTTTGTCCTTAAATCTTATGCAGGAATAAAGCTCACTGAGTACTTTAACACCCACAAAGCTTTCTTCATCCCTGGGCATTGGGACAATTTAACAGATGTCCATCTTCCAGGAATCAATAATGCCAGTTACATCTACAGAGTAGCAGCCCTGTAGAAGCAACACAAGTTATTATCATATGATACAGGAGAGAAGGAAACATCTTCTGGTGCCAGTGATATCTAGGGAAGATCTATAGCATGCCACAAAGTAGTGGGGAGCATATCTGGACCCCAAAAACACTTAAAATTTTTGAGATATGTGTGTTTTAGATAATTAAAACTTGCAATGCTCCATACAGGTGTATTTGCGTGAAATGTAGTTGTGATAGACAGAAAGACTAGGTGATTCGGTGGTACCTGGCTGTCGATGTTAAGAATAAACCTGTATTTTCATGCATTCAACTGTTCCACAGATACTGCAACCCCCTTATAATATCAATGGCTGAAAGTAAATCCTCAGATGACTTACACCCTTGTATGCACAGCAGAAGAAGCAGCAATAATATAGTGAAGAGAGCAGGCTGGGGGGGCGGGGGGAAGTGGCGACAGAGACACAGAGTCTGGGGAGATGCAGACTGGGAGGTCAGAAATGGGGGTACTGGGGCAGAGAGGGCTGTGGTACGTTTATGTTCTGGGATATATGTATAAGCCTTAATGCTTCTGAATCGAGGGGGATTTCACAGACAGTTCATGAAAATTCATGCACGTGAAAACGCGAACAATTCCTGGCATCTATGCAAAATAATGCAAAAGTGGCAAAATGAGAGTGTTAAATTTTGCACTGTTCTGTTTTGCACAGAAGTGAGTACTGTCCAAGGAAAAAGGCAATGAAGAATCTGTTGGCTGGCAATCTTGGATTGCTTTCCTAAATTCTTGATCATACTGAGGACAGCCAGCTAAGGAAACGATACGGAAAATGTGGAGGAAAATTGAAGACTGGGTTACAGGCAAATTTAGTTCCACAGAGCAAATTCCAAGTTAGTGCATTGCTTTTAGTGGAATAATTTTGCTTTTTATTGGTATAAAAGAAAAGCGCAAGGTATCAGTGCATTTAGTATATTTTGTGCTTCATAAAAACCATGAGGGCTTTGTTCATAAAGTTCATAAAGTTGTTATCTGAGCAGCTGAAGAGGAAGAGCAGATAAACTCGGCAGTACATTTCTAATTAAATGCATAAATCTAAAACCTAGAATTCTGCAATGGCACAAAGTGTATTCACGAGCAAATCTGAAGCCAGTGGAAGTCTGAACATTTGGCACCCCTGACAAGAACTCTTCTCTGTTTAAAAGTATGTGAGTAAAGATTAAATTGCAGGTTCCCATGAATTTGTGGTCATTTCCCATGAACACAATTGTGTTATTGTGTTCAATTGACACAGCTAATAATAATTACAACAGTATTATAAAGTGATAAAACTCCAGGTTGGTTCTTCTGAGGATCCTGTTGAACTCTCGGTGTTTCACACAGCTGCAGAAATAGTGGAGATTCCACAGTTAATATGTTCTGGATCAAATCTGTTCAACCATTGCTATCAGTTGCTAATATATCTGAACCAGTATAAACAATATTTTTCTGCTAACTAAGAAAAACAGGATTTTGTTTTTCAGCATTTTACTGACTGTATAACTAAAAGAAGTAGAAACCTAGGGAGATCCTTACAATCATCTGTTTTAGTTACTGTAAGCATCTGACTTCAGTGCTTAGATTCACCTGTACAGTTTTTTCTCTCCAATGACCCTGCAAGGTGCTGAGCCTTCTCTCTTCTATGGTTTCAACCATGTCTAAGAGAGGAGCGTAGCACGTCTGAGAACAGTGTGAATGCTTCCCTAGTTACTCAGGTAAGATGTTCTGCTTTTGCCCTGTAAGAAGGTGTACATTTTGTCCAAAGACTTACATAGAGAGAAAGCACTTTCTACTCTGCCTGTATTCTTCTGCTCTTTGTAAAGTAGAATCATTTCTCTGCTTCAGAAGTTGTTCACCACCAGAAGTGCTTGACCAGTTGAATGCACTACATTACATAACCTTTCCCTGAAACTAGTATCTGTATCACATAGGTTTTTGCTGTTATTCCTTCAAACTTCTCCAAGTTCTGTTTTTATGACATATTTATACTGAATATATATATTTATACTTTTAAATCTATGTATTTGGTCCCCATCTTCATAATTTTGTGCCTGAAAAAATTTATGTTTCTCTCCATATAATAGCCATGGATGGTAAACAAACATCTTTATTCCCAGTTTAGCAATGGACTAAGATGACTGAAAGTCATACAGGACATTAGTGTCAGTACTGAGTGAAGCCAGATCTAATCTATAGGGTAACATTTTAAGATAGCTATTCTACAGACTATTAAAAACCTGTCAAGTACTAAAGTGCCTGCGGGTAAGTAAACGTGATGCAGCCTTGACAACAAACACTGAGAGCCAAAAAATCTTGGTCAGCTGAGCATTACTGAAGGATGGCTGAGGTGATCAGTTCATACCATATGGTGGAGCGTCTACTCAACTGCATGGTGCAGGAGGCCTTGGGTGACATGGCAAGGGCCACCTCTTCCCTCTTTCCTCCTTCCCACCATCAGCCTGCACCAGGCATGTCATGGTGTGATGCAAGGGGCAGGATCCAGGGTCCTGGTCGCCCTCTCTCTTGTCATCGTGCCGGGAAGGGGTTAGTCCCCGGCGTGGCATCTGGGGAGGAAAAATCCTAAGTCCCAACAAAAAGTGTCTCAAGCTGGGGAAGTGTTTAGCGGTTCATAACAGATATTGAGCTGCATTTGTCTTTATATCAACTTTGTGAAATGGTAAATGAAAATGTTTTCAAAATCAAGAATTTTAAAGGCTGAAAGTGAGGCAGGGGTACAATAGGAAGGAAATGATGGCATACCACACCAGTGCGCATCAAAATTCCTGTTCATGTCAGTACCGATGCACTTGCTGTTACCGTGTGACGAGCGGCTCTTTCTCCACAGCCGGTTCTATGGAAAGAGACACACCAGCCACGTTCAGGGAAAAAGCTGAGAAAAGTGATGCACCATCTCACCGGTTCGTTAAATGTGACTTCCCACTTGTGCCTCTACAGGCCAAGGACGATTATAAAACCACAATCTGGTTGCCAGCGAGGCTGGATGATAAAACGGTAGGGTAACAGGTGGTCACATCTGGTCTGATTTCAATGGATTTGGACTGTGGCAGCGGGGGAGAAGACATACAGTTTGGCCAGGTATGTGAGTTTAGGAGTCTGGGTCCAAGTCCAGCCTTTCTGTAGGCATTGCTGACAGCATGTGGAAAGTTGGAAATTTGGTGTGCAGCTGTTGAGGCGGATATGCATAGTTATCCAAATGTGAGCCAAGCTGGGTTGAAGATCGAATGAGTAAAAGAGTGGAGGAGATTTTTTTTAAACTTGAGTGAAGGATCTAAAATCAAAGAACCATCTCAATGGCTTGCGATTTCCAACCAATAAATAAAATCCTGGACAAAAATACCTTGTTGTACCTTCATTTATCCGAAACAAAAAGTACTCAAAGGCCGGGGCTACCTTGCAGGGGGAAGGAGTGAGTTATTGGCTGTGCCCTATGTGATGCAGCACGCTATTCCGCTTGTGCTGGATTGTGCCGGTGTTTGTAACCTTGCTGCTGAAGGCTGACACAGGTGTTCCCTGACATCTGGAAGTATTAAAATCCCAGGATGAGATTCTGTCATTTCCAAATGCATTTCCAGCAGCTTGGAAGACGCAAAGGTACTGTGGGTCAAATGCCAATTAGATGCAGTATTTGTTGTGGTTTAAATAGGGCAGAGATGCAGAAATTCCAAGCACAGATTAAGAGTTTGGGGCATGCAGTTCCAGGGTGGAAATGATACCTTGAGCATGCACACTGATAGTTCCCATAAATAGCACATCAGTATGTCGCAAAAAAGCTCTACGTACAGAGGGATGGCTCCACGTGTACTCATAGCCATCCACATTCATCACAGGCATGACGTAGAAATCGAAGTGCTCCAGAAGTGTTGTCATGGTCTGATCTCTCTCACGCACATGGATTGCCTATAAAGCACAGGGGAAACTTACTAAAAGCATTCGTAATAGCGGTTTTCTTACCTTCCTAGAAAGGCACCTGATGGCATATGTAAAATGATTGTGCAATTATCAGACCAGTCTACCTCCTGATAGAGGTGCATCATATCACAGAAATTCCTAAATAGCAAAGTAGCTCTTTGGTTAGAAGTGCCAGGGAGAGGGTAGGAATCGAAGTGATACAGTCAATCAGACGCACTGCGGTCCTTTAATGTAATGGGTGGTCATGAGATAGAGTTGAAGCCTATTAATAGGAAGGTTTGAGCTTTTGCTGCTTGTATAAACGATAGGAACCCTCCCTCCCACGCAAAATACCACAGAAGTAGAATAAAATATAGCAAGACCAAAAATAGCAAGTAACATTTCAAATGGCTGCCGTACATAATATTACTTCTTCTGGTTACATTGTGAGTTCAGCGCACTTGTATGCCAAGAGTCAGTAAGATCTACATTGCTGATTTTGCCTCACAGCCTATTTTTAGTGATACCTAACCTGGTTGCTGGTCCACAACACAGGGATAAATTTTAACCTAGGTAAGTGGTTTTTTTACTATTAGAATAGACTAAGTCCTCAATCATATCCTTTTTTTATTTATGCCTTACTTAAACCGCCTTCTTTCATTTTAAATCCTTCCTAGTTTTCCTCAGGCAATGGAATTTCTGTGACTAAATGGAAAATGTCAATCTTTCTACAATCTTAACAACAATATTAAATGATAAAGAGTGAACCCATTATAAAGAATGCCTAGAATCTGCTAGAAAGAGCTAGTAATTTTAATGTGTGTGCAGATGTGTATTAATGTCAGATTTTAAAATGTTACTTCATGAAGTGATATAGAAATAAAATCTGAATTTAAAACATGTAAATTAGATCAAGGGGATGGAGAACCTATATGTTCAGCGTGTTACTTCTGAAAAATGCTGCAGGGACATGTTACTGGTGAAGTGACAGCACAGCTGGTAATTATTTGGAGCAGCATGAAAAGGGCAAATGCATTTCTCTCCAAGGGAACCTTGAAGGCTGGGATTATCAGTGGGTCACAAGGTACCTTCGGCTGTATCTGTCCCTAACTCCTGCAATCTCCTTTTGCGGATGTGACTGAGGACATGTGATGCTGTGCTCCCCACGCTCCCTGCCGACCTGACCTTTTCCCGTAACCCTGCTCAAGTGATAATCACCAGTCGCGATGGATGCGTCGTCTGGTCGTGATGGATGCAGCCAGCTCAAAGGGGATTCAGGGAAGACAGATAGCAACACAACAGCCAAGGGCTAATTTATGGCGATGCGTCCACCTAACCACAGTGCTGGTCAATGTCCAACTCAAGCCAAATTTGGAAGAAACTAGCATCTGCAGTCGGTATGTAAATATGACTATGAGTCAATCATCTTACCCCCATAAATAGTAGGCAGCCCAAGAGCCCTTTGAGCTCTTCTGCACAGCAGCCAGGATCTCCCCTTGAGAAGGGACACCTCTCAGGGTTACTCCTCGAGGTTGAGAGAATCCTTATTGTGTCAGATACTCGATAAGTGAATTGGGAGTAAGTGCGCTGAAACTTTGTAATCTTAGCTAAGTGATATAAAGGATTGATTGCACATACAGAATCCTTTAGACATAAACCGTTGACCAAGTCCGGGACTAAGTTTGGATCCAGCCGCACCTAGACTCCTCTAAGGGAAGGAGTTTAGAACGCAAGGGGGTCCTCTCTGAACCTCATGACTCAACGGGAGCGTCTCCCCGACAGTTTTGTCTGACCCTGTCCTCTGTGCAGTAAATGATCAAGTGTACCTTGCCATCAAATCTTGTTAAACCACTGTCACCTTTACCATTGAACTTTGTTAACGCAGTGTCTTATATCAATAAACATATTGCTGCTTCTCTCCTACAAGTGAAGTGCATCTCTCTCTCCACAACAGGACAGAAATAAACGCATCTTTTATTATTATCGTCATCATTATTTAGTTGCATCACGGCCAAACCATAATTCATGTTTCCAGGACTCATCTATGTTGTTTCTCTGGCTACAGTACTGGCGATTGTGAAGTCTCAATCTCATCTAGCCTATTTTTACTGTGAACTTTGCTTTTGTGAAAAAGTAACAATAAATAATGTCTCAGGACATTAACTGAGCAAGCTGGGCAACCTTGTCTGGGACAGAAATGCCTTACGAGCCTTTTCATGGTCCATACTAGGAATTGGGCCAGCAGCTCAGTGTAATGAGTTGAGCAGAGATGCTTTAAATTCAAAAAGACCAAGGCAACATATGTTAAGATCCAGGTGCAAACCATGGATGTTGTATTTGTTGGTGTACCTTTGTTCACTATCGTGAGCACTGTAGATATTAAAGATGTTAAAGATCAGATGTGACCATTGGTCTGCAGCTACACATCAAGGCTGGTCAGGCTAAGCCCATACTACAGTCTCGTTCCATCAGTGATTTACTAGTTTCCATGAACTGGTACTATGCGTCTGGCTGGCGGTTGTTGATCATGTTCTGGAGGT
>NW_009195872.1:37407-69874 GCF_000690835.1 Fulmarus glacialis | reverse complement strand
GAATGGTACCTTCAGAAGAAGGTGTTTTTGTGTGGCCTCATTCTCTGAATGAGGCAGATCCAGAAAAAAGCAGGAGCACAAATAGAAAATGCAGAGGCAGGAGACGGAGGAGCAGTAGCAGCAGATACAGCAGCAGGTGACACATCACAGCAAGTGCTAAGTAGAGATTGCTGGTGTGCATGCTGGTGTGGAGCTATGCCATGCCTGGAGCGGACAAGTGTGGAGTACCTATTGCTCTAGGAAGGCACGTAGGGAAGAGCCAAGGGTTGTAGGACAGCTTGAACTCACTCTGGGTATCCTCTGATCTACTCCAGGCAGTGCCAGCTGGAGTAATATGGGCATGAGCCACCATGTGCTGCATGACCCAGAGCCAAGATCATTCCTTGGATCCATATGGCAGTATAGACATAGCCCTAGTAAATTACCAAATACTTGCTTTTCCTGGCATGCCTTCTCCATCCCTGACTGCTCATAATTGTAAACATCTCTGCTGAATTTGCGGCACATACTTTGGAGTTTCTTTTATTCTTAAGAATACATCTGAGCTCTTTTGTGTTTGATCCATATGACTTTCTGGTGCTCTCACATATACACACTTCCATCTACTGACCCACACATCCATGCACATGCACTCACTGCTACATATGCAGCTTAGACACAAATCTCATGTGTTGGTGTTGTGGAAGTAAATGGATGAAGACTTTATGGAGCTTAGAGCGCAGTTAGACAGAGAAGGTAAACGGCATGAAGATTTTTTGCTTTTCTTTGAAAACGGTAATCAGATGTGATTATCTACTCACGTGGCCTATGAACCACAGGCAAAAAGCAGGAGAAATCCATTCTCTAGCGTGGATACCACAGTCAATCCATATGGCACTTTTGGATTTTTCCTGGCTTTTAGAAAGCTGACAAAAGAGAAATTGTATTAAAATGTCACCGCTGTAAAGTGTACCACATAAAAGTGGAAGTGAAAAGGGTAACCAAGTTGGAAAAAGAAGCATCTGTCTTGTAGGGAGAGCTTAGACTGATCCTGGGCCAGGATACTGCGGTCAGTTATGTTCGCATACAGTCAGAGAGCCATATTCAGACTGCTTGCAGCAAGCTCCTAGCATAGACACCGAGACTACCACAAGACCTGAGGTCAAGTGAGTAGATCACCAACTATGCAGGGCAACAAACTAGATTGGCTTCATAGTCAACAGAGGAGGGTATCCACCATGCCAGTATTTCATGCCTTTGGATGATGACCTAGATGTGATAACTTCTCTGTGACCCAGTGAGGAACCAAATGTGGTCAAATGCCTTTGCAAAGGTAATGCACCTTACTAGAAGAACTTAGGAAACTTCTAAAAACCACAAAAATATGCACATAAATATAGATTTAAGAAAGTGTTCTGGCCAAACCCGTCACTTGCTTATATTAGTACTTGGAAAGTTTTTGCAGTAAGTCACAGCTGTACCTTCAGAACATAAAGTGGTCGTTTTTCATATGATGATCCAATATATATTTTCTGGAGGAGGTCAGAATGGACTTTCACTATTTCTTCCATCCAATGATATATCTGCAAGGATGAAGTTAGTATTGTTTTCCTATTGTTTTCCTTCACCCCTGAAAGTGGTCTAGACCTAAATTAATTCTTCCTCCCCAGATCTTGCCTCTTTAGCTGATGGGAAAGAAAAACTAGCAATTCAGCCCACTTACCACTTGCCTGACTCTAATTTCTCTTAAAACAAATAGTAAGATACAGTCACAACACAGTCCAACTATAGCCCTGAAATTCCTCTTTAGTTTGATTTGGTTAAATTATTATTAATTTCATACTTTAAATATTTATATGTTGTTTTGCGACTTCATTTTGCTTCTGTTGAAGCATTGACTGCATTTGAATGTCAGTTTGAGGCAATACATGTATGAGAGATTTTGTCTGGTGCTTCTTTCTTTCTCTATGAAGGCATTACAGTAAATTAACTCTCAGTGGTTGAGCAATATAATGGTAATTATTTACCTGTTGTTTCCCTATCTCCATTCTCAACCATGAGACAAATTTCACCCCTTGAATCTACAGAGGATTACAAGAAAAATACCTTACTTCTTTCATCGAATGGTAGTTTTCATAATATGATGAAGATCTGCGTGGGTTGACTGTGTCATTGATAGTCTGTTTTTCAATAAGACCTTGAACATCTCCCATCAAGACTCTGAATAACAAAGAAAGAGCACAACCTCCTGTTGCATAAATGACAAACAACTTTACAGAAACATTCATGACAACAAATAAAAAATACATACTTGTGTTGGATGGTCAGTTGCCTTAACTGGGCTTTTATGCTACTTTTGCTGGATGCCCTGACATAGAAATGGACTTCTCTGTCCTTCTTGATGTTTTCAACTGCAACAGGTTGCCAGAGAATGACCTACAAAGTTTCCAAAAATATTTTTTTTTTTAACTGAGGAAAGAAAAAATATTCTTACTAACATTTAATGAGTAATTTGAAAATAATCAAAGCATATGTTTTCAATTTAAGAGACCACTTGTAACAAGCAGTTTAATGTTCCCTGTGTTGTGTTATAGCATTCTGCTACTGCTGGAAATGAAACGTGTATTTAAGAAATGTTTATAACGGCTTCTGCACATAAATTCATAAATCAAGAACAAAGACAGGAACATAACCTTTTCTGAGGTAGTATTTCTAGTATAATAGACGTATTTAGCTGGTTATTATATTACATGTTTTCAAGTCTGCTGAGAGTTATATTACCTGAGGGTATTTGGAGAATTAATGAAGATCAGACCAGTCTTTGTAGTTATTGTATTTGCTGATGACTTTGATCAGGGAGGAAATAAATGCCAGAAGGGGTTTGAATATAAGTCAGGTTGAAGCAGCAATACAGAGATTAGAAATGGGAGGAAAATTAGAAAATGAGATTCTTCTTGGTAAAATTAAATCTTTTACAATAATAAAATCAGAAGCCAACATGTTCAATAAAAGACTGAAACTCTAGAACCAGTAATACCAAAAGATCTAGGGGTGACAGTAAGCAGAAAATTAGGCATGAATTTACAATGTGAAAAAGGTCAACACAATTCTTGGATGCGTTTTTGAAGACATACAGCATGGAGTCGCCAGACAATAGGGTTTTTTTTTCCTTTCTGGTGCCGTTGCACCAGGAATATTATATTCAACTTAGGGCACCATGTTTCCAAGCATGTATCAGCTGTCAACTGTTTGCCTCACTCATTTCTCAGAGAGAACGTGTCTGCAAAATCATACAGAAAACTCATCCATGCTTTTAATCAAGACTTTGGAACAATAAATGGTAAAACATTTGGCCCCTGGATATATTGCTGCAATGTGCCATACAGACGGCTGAGCTAGTCTCAGTGTAGCCATCTCAGACACCATTGGCAGAGTAGCGACAACATCGCGTGGCTCAGCATTGTTTGGAAAACCCATCCAAGAAGGAAGGTGGATGCTTAGCTCCCCAGCACGGATTTCCCTCTTGCCCTGGCTAGCCTGCTGTCTGCACTGACGTGCACTGGTTCAGATGTAGTGTGTCTTTGGTGTAGGCATTCTTTGAATTGAGAGTAAGGAAAACTAAGGAACTCTGGACTGACAGAGTGGCAGAGGAGCAATGAATGGGGGTAAATGGGAAGCTTTGATAACGTATGTGATTATTGGTCTCTCTACCCATCATCAGCAATGGTCAGTACTGCCCCAGGGACAGCTACAAAAGACTCTGTTGTAGGTGTTCCTGTGTCTGGGTCTTCTGATGGATGCTACATGCAATGTGTGTGCTGTAAGAACAAAGCATTTCCTTTGTTTTAGGTTTTTGCTTTTCAACTTTTGCAAGAGTAGCACCTATAATTAGCCTGATAATTCTTCTTGTAAAAGATGCTAATTTTCAATTGCTTCTTTTTTGCTAGATTGTAACCATTAAAATTTGTTGCGAGGTACTCTTTGTGACTCCCTTTTCCCTTTCCCTTTCCCTTTCCCTTTCCCTTTCCCTTTCCCTTTCCCTTTCCTATTGCCTTTCATTCTCCCATTCCCTTTCCCTTTTCTTCTTCTAACTTGCCCAATTTATAGCCGTAGGGAAAAAATGGCCAGTTTATAACCCTTGAAAAATGTTTGGTTTGCATATTCACATAAATGACTTGGTAGAAACCACCGCATGCTCTCTTTGCACTGAATGTACTGCAGTTGTTCTTCATGACTTCTTGGGGCTCCTGTGTACAAGAAAGTGAAGAGTGACAGTGGTGAGGAAAAGATGGAGGAGGAGAGATTTATTTTGGTACAGCAAAGGAGGTGGATATGTGAGTTGACTTGTGGAGGTGGAAAAGAGCAAGGAAGGTTATCAAGGTTTGTGGGAACTGAAGGGAAGGGTCAGAACATACTAGTAGGGACAGCAGAAGACTAGTAGGATTTTGGGTGGACATAAAATGAATAGAGGCCAAGAAAGACAGAGAAAGACTGGGTATAGGCACCATTAAAAGCTCTCAGTCATCTGCGACACATCCTCAATCATCCTGTAAATTAAATGTTGGTTGAGGGGATGGTTATACCTTTGTTGCAGAGTGTTGGCTTCAAACTGGGAGGGTGTGATTGGGCAAATGCTTTTGAAGAGGAAGAGATGCCTCATTTTAATTAAATACTCTATTCTTTAATGAAAGATAGAAGTAATTAAAAAAAAAGTATTGCGTAAGAGATTTTTGTCTTCTAAATGCTGCTTTAAGAAAATACAACAAAAATCCAGTCCTGAAATTCAAAGCAAGTCATATAGTCAAGATTGCACTCATCTAAAGTGCTGAGGTTCCCTAGCAAATGTATTTCTACTTACTGTGTGTTGGTGCTTTGCCAATTTTGCAGTGTCTTAATACACAAAATCAATTGCAGAAATCTGAGCTCTGATATAATGCACTACTATGACATTATGAAGGAGGGATGTCCTCATGTAAATGAGAAGGTAGCGGAGCAATGAAAACCAAGCATTTTCTGAGTTATGGTATTAGGACGAATGAAAGTGGCAGGAGGGAAACAGTATTAATGCACTTTGGGGAAGAATTTGGCCTAGAGACCAGAGAGACAGAGAGATCTGTTTACCTCGGTGGTGTTCAGTAAATCCTGAAGGGCTTCAACCTGTTTGTCTGTTTGTGGGAGAGCCCACAAAACTTCGTCCCTGAAAAACAAGGGTATTTAGGTAAAGCACAGGTACCTGGCACTTTTGCGTGACCGCAAAAGTAGCGAAGCAGGCTTGGCCTTTCTCGTCTTCCCTGGCTTGGCTGCCATGAGCTCAGAGAAGATTCAGTAACAAAGATGCTGAGCCCCGTTCCAGCCTCTGCTTCTGCCAATCAGTAAAATCCATGAAAGAGGTGCTGCAGGGCAGCCAATATCTACTGCTGGACTCTGAGGTCGCTCCTGGGAGCTGGCACCAGGACAGCAGCAACCAGCCCCAGCTAATCCGCAGTGCAGCAGCGCCAGTGGAAAACGAGCCTAGACCAGAAAGACAGCTCTCCTGTTCTCCCCTGAGTTTCTCAGTCTCAGTCACTGTTCAGCAGAGGCATGAGCTCTCCCAGTCTGGCAGAAGCCCTCCCAGTTTGGCAAAAGCCAAACGTGATGTTTTGTAGATGTGCAGAGGCTACTGCCATCATCATTCCTACTCCAGACCAGTTTTTCCGATCTCCTCATTTCTGTCCCTCTGCCAGGTATGGTTTCAGTTGGTCTATACCACTGTCCTCCCCCTCCTTGCCCAGTAGCTTATATTCCCCTTCTACTTGAAACCCATGGTCCAGGCATGCTCTACATGAGATGGCACTTCCCAGCTACTCCATGCCTGACCCCACCATCGGTGACAGAAGTGAAATTCACTTTCTGGAAAGAAAAAATACCATTTTGCATTGTAAATCCAGCCCTGATCTTCAGTGCCCTGCAAGCCATGGAGTTCAAAATTGCATGGGATAGATAATTAAAATAATTTGTGTGTGTAGAAGGAGGAGACTCAGGGGAATGTCAGACCCCTATTTCCATTTTCTGGGCTGGGGTGGCTCTCGGCCCTCTAATCGTGTGGAGTTGGTGGCAGTGCATAAAGCAGGCACTGTGGAAGTCCCTGCCAGCCCTGTCTGCAAAGACTGTTCTGAAAAGAAAACAAGCAGGGCTCTCAAAACTAGTGTTTTCAAGCCACATAACGTGATTGTCACAACTCCTTGTTGTGACTGATTTCAAGCAGAGACCTGACAGCATCTGGCAACCAGGTGATTCATCTTTTCTACTTCTAGCCAGGCTCCAAGCAATCACTGTTGCTTCTCGTGCAGAACCAACAATATGCCAGCCCTATTTTTGCCTCCACCATCATTTGACAGAGAATCAAAAAGCAATCAGGGATAGGCAGGGTTGGCAGTTTGCCTGTTTCTTTAGGCAAGTGCACTCCAAAGCGTGTGTTCAGGGCTACTTTAAAAGTGAATTTGTCTTCTCGTATCTGGCGAAGTCTTTTCACAGGGGAGGCCAGAAAAGGGCTGCTGCATCTGGTTTCACCCTATGATTCCCACAGCCTGAGAGTACCGTAATGAGGAAGCTGGTGTGTACTTGTACCCCACCACTTGTTGCACAAATATTTCAGCTGAGTGTGGGAAGGGCTGGACAGGTAGTAGCTAGCAGCGATTCCTCTATAATTCTCATTGGTAGGACCTGAATACATTGAACAAGCTGATCAAGTTTCTGCCCTTGCTTTTGTAGTCATGTTTAACATGGGGATTATTAAAAGCCGAAATCGTAGACGTTGGGCTTCTTAGTTCCTCTGCTTCGATTTGGCATTATACCCTCTTTCATCTTCTGCCCAACTCCTCTTAGAAAACACCCAGGCAAAAGCTCTAATTATTGCCTTTATACCAATCTCAGAAACAACCCTTCACCCCCAGCTTCCTTGCCCTGCCTGCTGCCCTGATGCGGCTGGACATGATCACCTTGAACACACCTCTTTTCTTTCACTTTCTGTCCTCATGCCCTGCTTTCCTGGTTGCTCTTTGAGTTTGTCCTTAAGAGGATCTCTCTCATTCCCCTCCTCCAACTTTCTGCCAGGGTCCCACTGGACTCTATCACTGTTCCCCATCTCTTTTTCCTCTCTCTTTTACTTCTGGGTAAATAGAAGTCCAGCTGCCATCCCCACACTGCAATGCTCAGGTCTTACCCTGAGTGACAGAGTGAGTGGGATGCATTAGAGTTCATTTTAGATGGTTTTGATATCTTCATCTGATCTAGTCACTCTCTTAATAAAGAAACAGGCACTTTCAGGGTCCAGTTAACTTGAGCTAATTTAAATGTGTGTGCTAAACTGGAACGAATTATAACGTAAATACACATATTTTTCTCCACTAGCTGTACAGGAAGGTGAAGGGGACTTGTTCCCATGAAGAACTGTGTAGAAATCCCATATAGTCAGATGAATGCCACCCAGGGGCCCTGGCCACCATCTCACAGAGAAACGTAAATCAGTGCCAGCTCTCTGCAGGCATCTCAGTCTCTTCATCCCTCCTTTCCATCGCATTTCTCAGTCACTAGGAAACCGTCAGCATCACACAGGCCCACAAAAACAAGGCATCAGCATGGATGTGTCTCTCTGTCATCATAGCCTGGCTTCATTTAAACCTTTCATGTTCTTTCTGACTAACATCTCCAGAAGAGAGGCCTCCCTACTTGTCTCCAGCTGAATGTCTTACCCTGGCTCTAGCAGGTAGTGTCAGTAGAGGAGCCTACCAGCATCTTCTCCTGTTCTCCTGGACCATGTAAGCTGTTCGTCTGCCTGGAGCACAGATGTCTGCCTGTGGGCTCTCTTTTCTCCCACCTTGCTGGCTCTCAAAGAGCTTCCAGCCTTGTCCTTTCCTTACACGTGAGCTAGGTGTCTGTCCAGTGCTATAAGCTCTTTCACAAGTCTCACAATGTTAGGTATTTTTTTTAGAAGTCCAGTAATCACACTATAACCTTGCAAAGGGAAGCTTTAATACATGACCGTTAAATCCTCCAACGCTCCTCCTCCTCCTCAAATAAAAATAAAAAGTCAGATATAATATATCACCTTTAAAACCTCATTATTTTAGCCATTTTCATAACTGGGGCTGGGAGGGTTAGACTCATGCTTTCCAGTGGGAAATGCCATATTGTTCTGTAAGGGTCAGATATTCAGTGTTTTATTTAAATATGAAATAAATGAACCTTCAAGTAGCAGAGAGCAATATTGCTCCACTAAATTTACTGTTTAACTGTCCCCCTACTTTAACCCTCACATCTCCGTAGCAATCCACAACAAAATGTGATTGCAACACAAATGGAGGTGAAAGATCCTCTTTTTAAGGCATGAATTCAAGAGGTGTTCACCTGTCACAGGTCTGCCCACTGGCTTGTGGTGCGGAGTTGCAGAAGGCTGTGAGACATAATTCACTATTATTTGTGTAGGTATTTCAGTCCTGGGAGCAGGCTGTGTTTAATCGTGATTCCTGTAGGTTGTTCATCTTGCTTAATATCACCACATGAGGGGCTTATCCTTTTAGTTCTACCTATTAAAACATTTCAGGTTTTTAAACCAGCTGTACATGTAGAAAATAAAAGCACTTTGGCTGTCTTCATCTCTGACATACGTTCTCATGTTTTAACAGAGCATTTGGTTTCAGGGCATTTCTGAAGTTTATCGATAGGTAACAATAAAGCTGCTTCTGAAACATTGTACAAATACCAAATGGTTATTCAAAAATGATTTATGACTGGAAAAACAATCATAAAAGCTGCTTTAGAAAGAAAACAGATTGTTAGCACTTTCTGAAATGGTTTCTCTCTCTACCTCAAGAAGTAATTCATTTAAGGTCTTGTTTTAAGGCAAATGAAGCAAATTATTTTTTCCCATTAAGTTTCAGAATGCCTTTTATTGGCATTCAAAAGCACTGAATGAACAGAATTGATTTGCACTTAGACCGAAAAGAATAGTTTTAATATGATTAAAAACATAGGATTTATGGATGCAAGGAAGACTTAGAATAATTTCATTTCCTCCACCGTCTATATGTTAAATTGAACCACATATCCAATTACAAGAGCAATAAATAAATGTCAACCTTTGCCAAACGTTTTCTTATGCAACTTGGATTTAGTTTGCTTCAATACTTTCCCTATCCCAGTCACCACACACTAAAAGCCCAGTAGCACCATCAGATATTTACCTTGGAAGAGCGAAGGCATGCTTCTCTTGAATCCAGACAAATAGGCTAAAAAAGAGCAGGTAAAGCTTCATCTTCACGGCATCCACAATGAAACCAAATGCAATTGGAAAGACAAGGGTTGAGGACCCACATTCTTGATTTCAAAAATGTTATTTAAAGAGTGGTTAAAATTTAATATTTTCTCTCACCTCAACCCCAAGCTCCTGATGGCTAAGTCAATATGACAGAACTCCCTGGGGAGGTCCTGCTTGTACTGATGTTGCCAGTCCATGAAAGGATAAGGTACATTTTGGACATTTTCATATTGACAAGTCACTTTGTCATCTCAGCCTTTGTGTCATTTCATTGCGGCTACAAACCACAAACATAAGAAAGAACACCAAGCACAAAGTATTTGTGATCCTCTAATATTCACGGAGGTGCAGAAGCGTGCTCTGCATTCAGCGCGCCCATAGCACATTGCAGCCAAGCGTTAAGCTGGTGAGAGGAGTGGGAGTGAGGTTATTAAGTCCAAATGGAAAAATCCTGACCAGGAAAGCTTCTTTTGCTGGCATTTGCTAGCAGAGAAAACAAGGAGCAAGTGGGACGTGATACTCTTGCTATTGAGGGCTGTTCCTCTAGTTCAGAATGGAGCACATCGACTGGGTCTCCATCTTCAGCAGCTGGCCTCTACCTCTTGGTTAACACCCGACCCATCCAAGGATTTCAGATTGCTTGTGTTGCTCCATGCTCTCATTTCGGTGATGTTCTGACATCCATGTATTTTCCACATGTCATACTGGGTTAGCTTTTCAAGGAAAAGTACCAGTGACTCTTCATCTTATTATTATTAATTTTTGCATGCCCCAAGATTTGCCGCCCATATTTCTATCCACAGTTGTCCAGACAGGTCATGCTGAAAATATGAATGAATTTGACATGTCCAGAATAGATGCTCTCCATATACGTTCGTGCTTGAGCAGTCAACTTGGCTAGGACACGGCAGGCTTAGTACATGGTCCAAGTCCTCTTCTTCCGTGCACCAACATAGCAGTTCAAAGCATGGCACTGGTTAGAGACCCCAGTGGCAGCTTTATGCGGAGGAGAACTGCTCATTTACATCTCCAACATCAGACCCACCCTAATGTTAGCCCTTGGCTGAGCGTATCGTATAGGTGCAGAATGAGGGAACCAAACATGGGGCAGTTTCATCCATGCTGTCTGATATAAAAGGTTTTTCAGGTGAGCGGTCCCCAGAAACATAACATGGTTTTGTTCCAGGGGGAATTCATTCCAGAAGAGGACCAAGGAATGAATCCACATACGTGCAATGGGGACACCAGGGAGCCAAGACCTGGGAGTGAATGGGGGAACTAAATTATATGATGCTGTAGGTGTAGCTTAGGGTTATAGCTATACAACTGGGTGAAAAATGTCTGGGAGCAAGCCCTGGAGCAAAGGTTAGGTAACATGGACTCGGCTGCATCCACCAACCTCCTCTAAAACAGTTCTGGAGTGGTCCAGATCAGAGCCAGTGCTCCAGTTAGGCAGGCAGGCAGTCGGGGCTTCAGAGCTCAAATTCAGTCCTGGCTGTTATTTATTTAGGAGGGCAGACCTGCCCTATGAAGCCAGACAGCTAAGTTTCAGATGGTGGAAGCCAGCAGGGGTGAACCACGCTCCCCAGTGAGTACCCTGCTGTTAATGCCTCTGTGAAAATACACAACCACTGAAAATCCCCAAACTGGAGTTGAGCACAAACTGGACACGAAAGGGAAAGAAAAAAAAAAAAAGGCTCGTGGGAAGCTAAATCACTGACACCTTACCTAGATTTTGTAGTTCCCATTTTATCTTTTCTAGATGTTATTCAAACAAATAGGAAGTTTTGGTAAGGTACAGAGGCCATTCCCGGCAAGGGCAGCGGGCAGCACTCTGCCGCAGGGGTTGATTTTTAAACTGGTGTTTCAGACGCCCTTTCCTCACGTAAGCAAAAGGAAGCTGCCGACAGAGGGTAAAATACAGGAGACGAAACTTGGTCATCCAGGCACACTTTCATCTGGAAATGTCTGATGCATAGATAGGAATTTAAAGAAAAATTGGATGTTCTGAGATAGGTGTAACAGAGGAGATTGAAAAGCCGACGCAGTGGAGTTGCTGGTAACACAGGAAAGAAAAGGATCGTATTTCTCTATGTCTTAAAGTGTTAATTAAGTGGGAAAAGGGCACACTTTCTGCTGTCTACCTGAGAATAAAGTTTTGGACAAATGGTAGGTGTCAGACATTTTTGTACGTTGGTTGCTTTTCCTAGGGGTTCTCCGGCTCATCTGCAAAGAGATTGTTCACACGCTGTTTGAAAGCTGCCGGTTTCCTTCTTGCTTTTTGGTTTCTGGTATGCACTGGAAATATTTCACACAGAGAAAAGGAAAAAAATGGGTGTTTGAGGAAACTAAAGGTACTAAAGGAAATTCTGAGGGAAGGACAAACCAGAGTCTTGTGGTGGTTAAGGCATCACACACGTTAAAACACAATAAACGGAAAAGTAAATGTAGGACGAAAGATCAAAAAATAAACACAAAATAAAATGGAAGATGTGACAGATCAGGAGGCAGAGATGTATATGCCCACGCCTCTTGCTTGTCTGAAAGCCTCGGAGGTCTCACGGCTCAAGGTAGGACACAAATCCATTGCCTTTCAAGCATGTGCTGGACATTGCTTATTTGGATCAATCGTCTTTCTGCTTTTTTTCCTTCCGTTAGTATCTAAAGAACGCAGACTACATTCTCCTCCACGTACACAGCCTGTCTCAGCAACAAGGTCACACACAGCGTTCAAAACCAGTGCCACTGGTCACCGTCCTTGGGTGACTAAATGGCAGCTCCACACCCACCACAGCCCCCAGCTCCATCCCAGCACCGCCACCTCACCAGCAGCAGCCAAGCTGTTCAGATCCGGCTGCCTAAAGTGAGGTTCCTGGTCAGTAAGCACCTCCACGAAGTGGGCTGATTTTCAAAAGCAGGGAGCCTCCCATGGCAAAGATATTTGTGCTGTGTAACACACATTTCACACACAAAGACAATTTCTGTGACAATTCAGCCTCCGGGCGGGTCAGATTTCCTTTCCTGATACGATCTATTTATACTGCATTGATGTCGTTTGCGCTAATGAGCAGCCACCTATACATTGATTACCCCCAAAGCCGCCTGAGCTGCTGAGGAGCGCTCTAGCCCTGCCCAGGCAGAACATCAGTAAAAAAACTACTGACATAATAGAAAAGGATGGGAATGTATTTAGACACCAAACTTAAGCATTAACTTCCCTGCTTCCACCCAGCTGTTAGGGATTATCATTTGTCCTTTGACTTATGTTGACATTCCCCCTATCTGCTCGTCTCATCCGCTTAGAAAGAGAGAATCATCTCCTCTAACGTTAGCCCTTCCCAGTGCAGACCGCTATACCTGAGCAAGGCATCTCGTGCCGCTTGCATAGGCACTGCAGAGAAATAGGCACTTGTCGGGAGCAATTCATCTGTGACCTCCTGTAGACATCTCAGAGGGTAACGAAACGCCTGGTCCTATTCATGGCCACCGGAGCTGGGATGACTCGCTCAGAGGTAGGAGGCTGTGTTTGTTCCAGTGAATCCTACAGATTCTGTCTCCCTCCCTCCCTCAGCCTGGACACTTCAGGTGCTTGTTGTGGTCAGAAGCAATTTGCTGTTCTGGGCTACAAAAATCATAAATTAAGATATATTTGCTCTACCTACAACAGTAAATTGTTTCTTAACCTTCAAGAATTTCTGAGAACCTGGGAAGTATTTCCCAGCTAAGCTGGGAAGAAAAATGCGGTCTTAAAAAACACTGTGAAGGGCGACTATAAAAACAATTGGGTTAATCAAAATATTTCATTTTGATAATTTCAACTGTTGTTTGATTTTTACTCAATTTAAAAGCTTTTTCTCAATTGTATTGAAAACTAACTTACATTTGCGTGCATTTTTTTAAGACCTGGAGGAAATAAGATTGAATTTAGAAACTGTTGCAAGGGGAGATTTCAGCTGTTTGAAAGCTTCCTTTCTCGAACAAATATATTTTTCTCTAGTTGGGAAAGTCATCAAAAGTGAGCCTTTCCAGCAGCCCTTTTTGCTTCTGATGAATCATCATTCCCTAATGAAGAGCTACTTGGTCGAAAATTCTGGCTGAGTTCAAAGGTTTTGCTGCACCTGGATTAATTATTACTTCTACACTGGGTAGACCATGAGCTATGCTGAACTGGTGCCTGCAAGCGTTACCGTAGCAGATGTGACCAGAAGCCGTGCAGTAATGGGAGACAGTTTGATCTGTGTTTGTTTCTGTTAACTTTTAGAGTAGCTTTGGGACATGCACGGGCTTTTATTTAAAAAGGGATGATCAGCTCCTAGTTTTTAGAGCAGATAATTAACAAAGTAGTCTCTTGATTTCTTTGTTGAAAACTACGCATGTGGGAATTAGGACTGGCAGTATATAAAGCCTCCTGGTGCCTTTACTATATTGCTTTTTAAAGTATAATCACACTTTAAAGACAATTCTAAAGAGATATTTCCACTCTTTTGCCTGAACCTGCTGTCTCTCCCCTCCCTCTCCACATTGACATGTAGTAAAACCCATGTCCTCCAGATGTTGCATAGGTGTTGTACCTCACCCAGACCAGGCTCTGGGTGGTTTAAGATGTCAGTGCCCAAAAAGGTGGCAGCAGAAGAGGCCAGCCACCCGTGTCCCAGCTAAGTCAGGATATCATTGCTCGAGCACCCTCTGCGCCAGCGTACTCTGAGATGCTCAGCTGTACCCGGTCATCGTGCTGGGCTGCTGCAGCTGCTCTTGCTGGTGAAGGAGAGCCAGACCCCAGAAAGTGGTCAGATAAAACACGTCAGAGGAGGAACTGCTTGAACTGCTGCAGCCAGATGGTCTGGAGCAGTTGCAGCAGTGCCGCTGAGTAATCTCCAGTGACTCCCATTACTGGCACCCTTGGCTTTCAGCAACCAGGTGTCATGAGATTTCCTCTAAGCTCAGCCAGGACTTAAGTATGGCTGTCCTCTTTGATCCCGGGGCTTGCACAGTATCCAGCAGCAAGCTTTTAAATAACAAGCCTCCTTCTGCATCGAGATTCTCAGATCTGAGTCAGTATTTCAGCATGTGCCAGAGCCCATGCTAGGTTGGTACTGTCTGTCGGTAGCAGTAGACCTGTTAACAAGCACACAGAAGGGGCAGGAGGAGGGGAAGTCAGCTGTTATCAGCAGCCGCATCCCTCAGATCCTTTTCCCTGTTTGGAATTAGCATATTCTGCTATTGTTTTGATCCCCCAGAATCCTCTTGTTTTCAGTTAATCAGCAACGAGACCCTGCAGGGATGGGTAATCACTCCGATGGATCCATGTGATTGAAGCAGAACACAAAAGCCAAGTGAGTCTGTGCTGTCCTTCTTGGTTCTTTAAATTCAGATTCAAACGCAAAATTAATCTCCTGAAAAATATTTACAGGCTCTTGCCCTTTTTTTTGTGCATTATCACTACTGATGAAGCCAAAGGTAACTGGTTAGCATCCTTCCTACATGAGGCAAAGGATGACTAAAATCTAACTAAACTCTGATCTCTGTTTCTTGCTGTGCGATGCAGCTGCGTGCCATTGCTCATGAACCACACAAGGATGCAATTAGTTTAACAGCTCCTTATTATGAATGCGGCAGAACAGAATTAGAACTCAATTTACAAGTCTCCCTTTCAAACCCATTCAGCCGTTAAGGCCGCATCATCTTTCAGTTTTCCAAGGCATATAATTGATAAATGATTTCTCCCTGCACACCTCAGCTCCTCATCTTTATTCATGAACCAATTAATCTCCATAGGACACTGTGATCATTTACATACATGGCCAATGTCACCAACCTCTGTCATTTCATTCTGGAAGCAATTTTGCAGCCCATGAAACCACCAGGAGGGGAGAAATCTGGACTACGTCTAAATTTCTGTGGTTCTGGCATTTCTCCCTCACGTCATTCCCAAATATAAGAATCAGATGCTCCCTGTGCTGGGAAATGATGGGTTAACCTGGGGGGAAAGAGACCTCTCATCCCCAGGTGAGTGCTGTACAGGCAGTATGTTTCAATCGTGGCTGATAGGTATGAGCAGAGGCTGAAAATACATGTTCACTTTGCGTTTTTGAGTTCTCAGTTACGCCAACCTGCTTTATTCATTTTTTATTCTACTCTCCTTGCTGTTTAGCATTCCAGGGTCAGCAGAGAGAAGGATGCTGTGGTGTATGTGCTGTTTTGGGGAGGTGAGGAGGTGTCCGTACTGGTTAAACAGTTTCCTCATGAGCTCTGTTTCCTGAAGGTCTATTATCAACTCCCACCCAAACAACATCTTGTTCAAGTGACTCATGTTTTCTTATTGCCAGTAGATGTTGATTTATTTGCCAGTATCTTAACAAGGAGCACTGGCAAAGCAAGTTTAACTTTGTTAAACAAAGGATATCAGAGGGAGCCACAGGAGCACTCCAGGCAGAGCTTCTGAGCACTTGAGAAAGATCCTCCAAGTACCACGTACAGAGAGCACACTTTGGCTAACGTGCAAGCGAATGGATGCACGCCTGTCCCCCTCTCTATGTACATAGGTATATATGTACATATCAGGAATGCAATTAGCCCTGGAGTAGTGATGCGTTCTGCCTGTCTCTGTGTGCATCAACAGTATTTGCTGCCCTTCTCTGCACTGCTTGCGCTTGCTCACATTGCTTGCATGGCATCTGGCAGAGGTTAGAAGAGTGGGCCCTTTGGGCTTTTGGAGGATGCTGGGACCTGTTTGGAGGGTGCTGGGACCTGTTTGAGGATGCTGGTGAAGAGAAGCTCCATGGAGCAAAGCTCCTGCCCCCTTTCGTTCACCCCTCTCGGCTGGCGTGGTCCCCACCTCGGAGAGGCACGTGGCACTCTCAGCTGACCATCAGTCTGCACAAGCAGATCCATGCTGCAGAGAGACTCATCACTGTCCCAGCGGAACAGCTCTTGTACAAATGCATCCAAATAGGCACTTGACTTTTCTTCTATCCGTCCAGGGATGGGGAAGGGGAGAGGTGAGCTTTCCTACAGTGTACTCTCAGTGTTGCAGTTGCAGACCCCCAGCAAAGCAGTGCCACCATTGTATGGCTGCTCCAGCCCAGCGTGGTGCGACTGCTCTGGCAGCTGAGGGCATCTGTGCCGAAAACTTCTGCAATCTGCATCCCAGGGCCATGCTCTGAGAGCCCCGTGATTCCTGTTTGGGGTGTCATTTCCAAACCTTTAGGAGATCACTGTAGGCTAGAGAGGGTTTCTGTCACAGTGCTGGGTATTCCCCTGCCCAGAGCTTGTATGAGAAGTGCGGAATGAAACAACCGTGTGAGAATTTGTTCCTCTACCAAGCTCAAAGCCTCCGGGTACTCCCAAATGGATGCCACCAGGTCAGCAAAGGCTGAACCTGTATTAGTAGGCTGTTCCCATGTGTTGTAAAGCTTGGCAAGCCAAGGAGGTTTCAGACAGTACAGGTCCCATTAGCACAGTTCACAACCTCTACAATTAGCAGAACCTATATTCCTAGAATTGGGCTCCAGCAGTGAATGTGGGAAGTTTCTAGAGGCATTTGGCTGTTCTGCAACATCTGATCACCACGTGGGCAGCATCACCCCGTGTTGGCCTGAGAAGGATAGTGACTGAAGCATTATGGGGCACTGCGGCCACATTTCCCTAACGTGAAATGTGATTTAACAGGGCAGCAAGCGGTGGAGGTAGGGCTGGTGGTGAGGGCCTGCGTCCCTCCTCAGAGATCTCCGTTACTTTTCACTGATGTGGCTGATTGAGCCTTTCGCTGGCACGTTGCTTACCCACAGGACCGTGTCACTAGCACCCAAGCAGACGCAGGTCTTGAGGAGAAGGCACGGAGAGGTTGATGCGCCTAAGGCTTATCCACCACCTCTCAGACGTGCAGGGTGTTCTGCTCCAGGGCTGCTAAATCAAGGGAGGACATCTTACTGAGGGGCTGGTCAGAAGGCATGTCCCCACCTCAGTGACAAACCAACGCATGCTGTGAGGTGTCCGGTTTGCTTAACTGCAGTGAAGAGCCGGGACAACTTCATAGGCTGCCAGAGGTGCCTGGCAATGGGACATTGCTTTTCTGCCTGCGTGAATCAAAGCAGCGCCGTGCATGTCAGTCACCTGCTAGGAGATTTCCCGGGTGGATATGTGGGGTTTCTCTCCATGCTTTGTGTGTTCACAGATAGTCATTGCTGTATTCCTTTAGATCCTTAACGCGTGCACTAAATGAGTGCCTGCCCTGAGGGAGCTCAGTGCTTATACGCATGATCGGTTATGTAGCTTTCTGCCCTTTTCACAAATTTCAGACATATCATTACCTGTGAGTACATGGCCTGTGGGAATTCTGGCCCTTCTCGGCTTTGGACAATTTATCATGGATCTGTTATAGGAATAGTAGCTTGCACCCTGGGAGCAAGTTAGGTTTTCTGTACCATACTGTTGCCTTTAAAAAGTGATCAGGGCACGAAAAGTAAATAAGGTGTGACAAAAAACAATGCTTTAAAAATAGTAATTTTACTTCAGACCTGTGTGTAACTTCCTGAGCAGCAAATGAACCATTAGGAGAACAACACGGTTTTCCTGGTGCAGAAGAGAACTGCTGCTGAGCACTGATATACCAAAAAAAAAAAAAAAAAAAGAACAAAATGAGAACATTATTAAGTTATTTTGGTCCTAATTCAGAGTTTGCCCGCACTAAGCTATATACAGTCTATCACCTTACCAGTACACAGAGCTCTCCTATTTACTGACCTGCTTAATGAACAGCTTCTTAGGTTTGTGTATCAATTTTGACTCTGACGTTGCTCACCACACAGCAGGCAGTGAGGCTCAGGCATTCAGTGACGCTACCCTCTGCTGCTCGCTTTGTCCGCTTGCCTGAAAAGTACTGGACTTAAAGTGGCTGAGCAGCTTGGAGGAAAACGCTCCCAAATTCTTGACAAGTCCATTCTCCAGATGGTGGAGGAGGCTGCCAGAAGCGGCAGAAGATGAGGAGCTGGAGAGTCTCAGCAGCAACTCACCACACGGGTTTGCAAGATCGGAGGCAGCAGGATCCATTTCTCCATGAAGCTGAAAGCAGCGGTAGCTGAGTACTTGCTGTAGGACCAGTGCTGCCTGTGTGTTTTTTGCAGCCATCTACCAGAGACAGGGTCCTGTTTTCCGCGCAGCAGCCAAACTGAAGCTGCTGCATGGTTAGGCAGCAATGGACACCAAGACCTGAAGTTTGTGATCAGGGTGACAGCAGAAGTAAGCTGCACTTGGAAGGAGGAGTGATGTCAAGTTGGGTTTTTAGTTCAATTCCATCTGTGGAGGAAGTAGAAACTTTATCTGTACAAGAGCACAGCAGCCAGCCGTAATGCTTGCTATCCCCTTTCTAAAGCCAGGATAGATGATTTCTAGCCAGGATAGATGATTTACAAGAAGTGTAAAATCCTCATCATGCACTAATTATGCTCTACTACACTATGGGGGGATATTTCCTTCTGAGTCCATCTGGTGATCAGACTGTACCCTGAAGCATGTGGATTGATTGCCCTCAGGGTTTTTTCTCCTAGTTAGTCTAACTGCTGATGCTTTATTTCTATTCATATGAATGTCTAAGCCTTTTTGAAGGCTTGAAAATTATGATTAATTGTGCAATGAAAATCAATAATGGAAGTGCTTACAAAGCCAGCTTGATTTGGGAGTGAATCCCAAAGACAGCTGCTTTCTCTAAGAGTGATGGGAAAAGTTGGAGAAAAGCAACAGCAAAAAATTCCGGATCCTGGTTTTTTGTGATGTTTGCCATGGGTTTAACCCCTTCAGCAATTGCTGGGAGCTTTATTACAGGTTACTATTACCAGTTCATGAAAGAAAACCTCAAGTCCATCAAAAAACCAAGAATACCCAATTAAACAGAGGTGCGTTGAAAAGTGAAAATGTTTATACTCCTGTACCAGAATGTGGCTATTCCCATACCTTCAGGTCCATGACAGCTTTATTTTTCATGACAGATTATAGAGAGAGGGATGAAAATCTGGTAAGGCATTTACTGTAGTATCCTTGCCTATTCCCTTTTTTTACACTGACAGGTGCTAGCATTTTGCCTAGGGTTAAATATCCCAATTTTTCTCCATTTCCCAGAAGAGAGCATTTTCAGAGCCCATACATGCCAGTCTCTAAAACTCCAGATAGAGTGACTGCCATCTCGTGGTTAGCTCTCCCTGCTGCACTGGTGCCAGGGCTGGTGCCAGGGCTCACCGCTGGTGCAGAGCTGCAGGCTGGGGTTCAGAGATAGTGCCCCAAAATGCGGCCTGAGGGCGGGGGACTAGGAGGGAGGGCTGTATGGCAGGGTGCCTGGCTCCGGTGCTGGGATGCTGAGGAGGAGGAAAAGCAGCCCCCTTCACAAAACATGCTTCGAATAATAGTGTACATCACCTGGCCCCTCTCCAGAGCCTGAGCTAGAGGCAGGTTTCGATCTCCAGGGACACTGAAGTCCTACATCTTGCCTATGGGAGATGCATGATGTGTGAAAGCCTCCTCTCCCTGCCTCTCTCAGCAGGCTCCTCTAAAAATCCTACCCCATGCAAAAAACTGAGTGGCTAAGGGCTGGTGAATGGGGAATGCTGTTTCTGAAAATCCCTTCTTCTCTGTGGGAATACCAAGTGCCAGCATTTGTTTGAGACCAAGGGAAAAGCCCCTCCTCGCACCTGGGTGCTGCTGCCATCTCCCATCCATGGTCTACTTCATCCCTCACGTCTGCCCCTGAGTCTGGGGCGAGGGCATCTCCCTGAGACAGGGAGCCCGCAGCAGGGCTGTCTTCAGGCAGGATTACCTGGCCCTTTCAGATCTACACTGTCTATCCAGCCGAAAATGGCCCTTGCAGTTTGCGAACATACACGCATGCATGCAACACACATAAAATACATGGTCATCCCGCCCGAGGGAAATGCTGTGGTCACAGTTTCTGCCTGCAGTTTTCTCTCTCTGGTTTACCTCTGCTGGACTCCCAAGACAAACAACATGAGGGAAGAGCAGCCGCCTTTTCAGTGCCACCCCTCTACTATGGCAACAGCAGATCCTATACTTAGGAAGAGGAGAAGCAGCGTAGGGGCTGTGCTTTGATAACTCCCTCTTGATAGGCAGTAAGTTGGGGTGACATCTCCTTCGTATAACACTTGAGATGTTCTCCTCCTCTGCCAGCACTGGGAAATATTGTGACCAGACAGGATGGGTCCTGGGGTCCTGTTCCTTTCCCACCCTGTATTAAATACATAGGTTCATGAGAGGAACAGCGCAGCCAGATCTGATCAGGAACAGGATCTGACCTGTAGCACAGAAACCCAGTGGCACATTTGCATTGCAGAATACATAAAAAAGCAAAGTTTATGGGTATATGCACAAAGGAAGAGGATGACGGGTATTGTGCTGAATGGGGAAAATTGTACCGGGTCAGGCTGCAGGTCCAGCCAGGACAGTGTCCCATCTTTGGCAGTGTCTCAGAGTGGCATGTACTGAAATGACCTAGGAAATAATTCTTCCCTCTTTCTGCAATCTGTGGTTTCAATAGCAATATGGAGGACACATCCTTAGCGAGCCCATGGTGGTTTCTTATAAAATCTCTCCCTCTTTCAGCTTTATGATACACACTTCCCCATTAGCACCTGCATTACTAAAAACAAAGATTACACATTTGGCTTTATAGAACATTTTATTTGGAGAGACTTCTCACGTCATTGGTTCTTAATTAAGGCAATTCTGAATGGGCTGGAGGGGAGGGAGGGGGAGAGGGAGGGAACTGAGACTGTGTCAACGGGATTGCATTAAGGCAAAGTTCCTTCCTTCTGCATTTCACCACAGTAAAATCTACGTAAAGGCCAGAACAGTAAATGACTCAAGCCAAGGAAGAGATTCAGTGCAAATATATCCCATTAACTATCCGCAGACAGGGCTTGGCCCTCGACTGAGGCAAACTGACCGTGCCTTGGTAGCCGCAAAGCTATGCTGATTTAGCTCCGTTGAGGATCTCAGCCTGGGTTCAGGGAAGCATTTTAGTATGCGTTTCATATGCAAGCGCACATTTAAATGCTCTCCTGAATCAGGGCCACAGCCCTTTGAGTGCAAGTCTGTAAAGTTAACAGAGTTTTATTTTTATTAACTACATAAATATGTCATTCTGCGTCCCTTTGGTTCACTTCTTATCTTATTGCTACTGAGTATATCCCCTTAGTATCTTTAACATGGTTTTCATTTCTATCATGCTTTGCAATCTGCTTATGTTTTAAGTGTATTATGACATAAAAATGAATTATCCTTTGGAGAGCATTTCTTCTAAAGGTTCCAGAGTTTGGGTGTTGGAGGACCACTGGTTTTTTCAGTGTAGTAATAATGTACTCTGTGAGTAATGCCACTGGCGGCAGAGGCATAACTTTCAAGGAAAAGTACTGCTCAGTTCATATACTAGCAACACATAGCAGACTCCAAACACTTCTCTCTTTCCACAAGAATTTCCTAAGAGGATCCTACCGTTCCAAAAATATAGTCACTAATACTTGCATTGGCTTGGGGAAAACCCTCTTGTTATCCCAGGTGCAAACCGAAGGAAAGTATGGCAGAAATGCTACCAGAAGCACGAAGACATTTTCAGGCAGAAGCAGTATATAACATTTCATAATCCTAAAAGCTGTCTGTACCTCCCAAGACAGAAACCCCTGGTATCCATTAACAAAAGGATATGTATAGGTCTCATTATTGAAAACTTAGTCAGGAATATGAAATGGTTATACCTAGCAAAGTGGAAAATAAGGCAAAGAAATCAAGCACATATTGCTGTTCAAAACAAAACATTTCCCAGATACACGTGGATACACAACTTTTGTATGTTCTGGAACCGTGTGTAACATTCATGCCTTAAAAGCATGAGCACCTTGCATATTTCCTTGATACGGAGAAGAGCATCCAGTTTGAGGGAATCAAAAGGGTGAATACCAGGCATCAGTACAAGTCTTTTGTGCTTTAAACTTTCTTCATGCCTTTTCCCATAAGGCAAGCAAACACTGTCATGACCATTTTGGGTTTTACTTCAACCAGGTCTTCTGGAAGGGCATAGACTCTTGCTCCAATTTTTCTCGCCATAGAGATGGCATATCTGCATTGCAGGGGTGAAAAAAACAAAAAAAACCAAATAAATAAATTAGTGCAGTAGCATTGATTTTCCCTCTGCTAAGAAATTTTTTACATGATCAGTACCAGAATGGGTTGGGAACTTTCTTACTGATTCATCAAAATTAAACTTTTCTATAGGAATATGTGAGACAGGTTCATAAAGAACTAATTTCTAGTAAAAGGTAGAATGTATTCCCTGATGGTTAGAGCACTGATTAGCTGCAGCATGGGAGACTGCAGATCAAAGTCTGGTATGAAACATTTAGTCTCCCATCCCCTGAAAGATTATCCTAACAAGCAGCCGTTCTGGTCTTGCTTCCCCTCAATCTCTGCTACGCAGTCTTCACACCTAAACAAATTCATGAGGATGGAAAGCAGAAGGCTGATGTTGGTGGAGATCAGTGTTGTGGGAGAATCAACATTCAGGGAGTTCTATTCTGCTTGAGTCGTACCCAGAATCTGCAAGCTGACCTTCCCATCTCCCCCCTCAGAGTGCACTGTTGCACGGCTACTGGTTGTTCTCCAGTGTGTATGTCTCTTCTCTCTATTTTTTCATGAAAAAAGCTAGAAAATCCCAGGTTCTTCCCACTGCAGAGCCCATACATTTGTGAAATTCTCCCCAAAATGAGAAACATGTTGGGAGGGGCAGAGAAAGGGAGGGGAAAAGAGGAAAATGTCAGCAAAGGGATGAAGAAATTAAGTATGGAGGTAAGCACACATAGAGTGCAGGGAAAGAAAGAGAACAGATGGTAGGAAATGGAAGGGAAAAAGAATAGTGGGAAAAGTCTTTATAAAAAAGATGGCAGCTCTGATTGCCTTACAGTCATCCTTTTCTCTTTTGTAGTTGCCACATAGCAAAGGAGAAGCTAAACTGATGATCAGACCGGGAGGTGATCTGTATAACTCTGAAAGGAAAGGGAGATGCCTCCAGGATTGGCTCACTGCTAGAAAATGGTTTGCACTCAGGAAAAAAAAATCAGTATCCACATCCATAAAACCAGTTTTTCAGGCTCGAGTCCTGTCCTCCCCTTCCCTCTTAAATATGCCCTTGTTCCGCCTGTATGTGACTGAAGAGGTATCATGACCTCTAATCACTGGTTTCCATGCCTCACTGTTATTGGCGTTGTTCCCTGATCTCTGGAAGAACTTTAAATTTAATAAGAGAAAATAGGAGCTTGTGAAGCCAAGTGATTTTGATCCCTTTAAAGGAATTATAAAGCAGGAATTATAACATTACACACTTCATTTCCATTGATAGTCTTTTTTACTGCCTAACTCCTAGCCTTCATGCTTCTAACTCTGGAGGTATTTCTCAGTTGAGGTTGTGCCAGATGAGAATGATAGCAGAGCAGTTTTCAAAGACAGAGTCAGGCAAGCCTGAGCAGGTAACTCGTGTTAAGTGTCACCTGGCACGAACGTACTTAGCATTATTTAGTTTCTCCTCATCATTCAGGTCCTCTGTTTTCAAGAGGTCATATTTGATTGATCCTGGTTGAATGGCATCAATGAGATCCAGGACTGGCATGCTGGTGCTGATTTTGCTATCCTGCATAGATGAAAAATACAATTAGATGCAAGAACAGGATGACAGACCTCCCTCAAAGCCAGAGTCTAGGTTCAAGAGCAAGGGACAGCTCAGTCAAATACCATTTAGATCTTCGCAAAGGGCTGCTTAGCATCATTTTTATCTAAGGCAGACTAAGAACCCTTTCAAGGATTTTGTTTTCCTCAATGGATGAGACATCACTGCATCAAAAGATGGGGTGCTGGGCTAGTGAATTTTCTTCCTGTGGGGAGATGACATTGATACACGTCTACTGATGGGAGGTGCGAGGGGGACAGTTGTGTGACTTCTGAGCTCATTACATGAAGTCTGATGAATCTGTCCTCGCCTGGTACAAACTGCTGATTTACATCCACTGAATGTTCCCCAACTTGGGAAGTGTCTCAGATGTGTTAGCAAAATTGGAAGTCCTGTGGAATTGGACCATCTCTGTGTTTATAAGGTGCCTTACAAAATAGGGCACCACCCCTGAATGGTACTGCCATATTATAAAAGTATTGCTATTGTTCTTTTTAATACTGTCATTTGTAATTGCTCTCATTTGATAATCAACAGCACAGCAGTTCTTGCTTAATTCCAGTCATCATTCCTGGCTCCATACTTTGATTTCCTATGTCAAACTGGCATTCAAGATGTTTCCTGTTATGTTCATATCATGTTTCTGTTATCTTTTCATAATAAAGCCCCTTGAATAAAAGCTCTATATCTGAACATGCCTTTAAAAGGGAATGAAAAATAATCAAACTACGTAGCTAATTATATCATAATATATTGTGTGCATGTATATGCGTATATATATCTATATAGAGGCAATGTATATAACATACACACAAACACACTGAATAAGAGATTCCTAAACAGAGACTTCCAACAAAAAACTGTACCTTGAAGCTGGAGATGGTTGAATCCTTTCCGGCTGCAGTCAGTGTTTCATTGACCCAGCTGACAATGATTTCATCATTGACCTTCTCTCCACCACCAATGTCTTCAAGGATATTCAGGGTGTACCTTAAGAGGGCAGCCAGGATACCTGCATTTGCTCCAAGTCTACCATAAGCTCAGAACCATCCTGTATGTGCGCAGCTTGACTAGGATCACCGCAAAAGTCCTCTTAGACCTGATATTCCCCTGCTTCCCACACACTCACAGTATACATGAATTATATTATAACATGCTAATTCATCTATTGGGTCTAATTCAGCCCCAATTCCCTAACCACTGTTTTGGGAGTGTCAAAAGGTTTTGATACTCAAAATTCCTACAAGGTCCCTCTTAGTGGGTCTCAGTGTAAATGACTCATTCTCACAGTGCTTAAAAAATAATCACTGACTTTAAGGCCAGAAGGGAATTGTTATGCTCATCTAAGACTGATCTTCTGCATAAACACAAGCCTGGAATATTTTGCTTATATGTCAGCATACACCTTGGAAAGACATCCCAAACTGATGGCAAGTAATCACCACATCCCTAGATTAATTACCTGCCTTATAAACCTATACCTTGCTTTATAGACTGAATTTAGTCTGTGTTTGGTTCCTAACTGCTGGGTCTCTTTACACCCAATTATGGAGCTCTTAAACACACAAACACACGCACACAGAATTACATTAAAGTGGGGGACAGCTATTGAGTTGCATCTGCTTCAGGTAGCAGATTACAAAACTTCTGCATCAATTCCTTGTTTCCAGTACATTCTCCCCATTCTCTGGTACAAAGACCTTTCAACTTCTTTTTCTCTGTTCCATGCAATGAACATTTATTCATGCTATACAGATAGTGATAATAATAATATTCTGCATGAGCTGACTGTAATGGCCTTGCCCACAAGATAATGTGCTTCCTGATTGCATCCCTAACTAGGAGTGAGCAAAAGGTTACTCTGTCTTTGCATGTAAGTGCAAACAGAGGAGTGAGAAAGCTGTAGCCTGTAGAGCCTTCTCAGTGATAGCATCAGGAAACTATTACAATGCAAACTGAGTATACCAAAACACTCTGAAGTTTGTGTCTGACTGCCATACCTTCTCATCAACTGCCAGATTAAGGCCAGCGTGAGCGTACGGTTTCCTTCATTCAGATCTTGCCCAGCGATGCCAACAAGGGAAAATTTGGCTTGATTCTTTCCCAGTTCCACTGCATAGTTGCAGTTTTCCAGCTGTTAATGACAGGGTCAATTAGTGAGGTTCAAAAATATAGAAAAAAAGAAGACAGGACACTGTTACTTAATTTCTTTGGATCGCTTAGCCCAGATCCTCCTGGGCAAACAGGAGCTTTGGGGCTCTGTGATAATACAGCTGTTTGGCTACCAGCAACCAGTTCCATCCCAAAAATATCATGGTAAACAGTTAACATAGCAGGAGATGTTGTACTTCATCATCAGGGCCTGAAAAACAGATTACCCTGGAAAATACTCATCTATGGCTCACGGGTACCTCCAGCATTATAGCATTGCACTGAGACAAAGGATTAGTGTCCCAGTCAATATTTTAGGTCAGTTAATCACTCTGGCCTAACTGGATGGAATTACTCATCCAGATAGCTGGGAGAAAGCTTTGAATTTAGCAGCAACTCTGTGATCGGTTCTTGAGGCATCTGGTCAAGAATGCTTATCATCACTGTCTTCATTTGATGTGGAGGGCAGTGATTCAGACAGCTGCAATTAAGCTGGTGCCATATGACTCACGGTGAAGGTGCATTATAATTGGTGACTAAGACAGTAGCAAAAATGGTCTGCAAATACAGTTTTTAAATATTGACACAAAAGGCGTCAAGTCTTTTTACTTTACAAATATTGTTCACCTGTGAACAGAGCCGGTGAGTCAAATGTATGTTTCTTTTTCAGGATAAAAAATTATTCACTGACTAGACAAACGATCATTTAATGTGCTGTACTTGGGACTTGAGAGCAACACGAGTGCCCACGTTGCTGTTTGAAATGATATAGACATCCTTTGAGGATAAGGCATTGCTACTGGAGCTATTCCAGCTTTTTGTACCTTCTTCATATTGCCACCCAGTTTAGGATATGGTGGTTTGTTCACTCTGTTCCAATCTACTGGCACTTTGATCTTTTCATACAGCTGGAAGATAACCAAGGCATCTGACAGGTCACTGAAAACAATAAAAAAGATATATCATTGAAGAGAGGAAAGGAACCCAACTAAACTATTAGTAGAAGTAAACTTAGTTTCCTAAAAAAAAAAAAAAAAAAAAAATTTTATAGGGTCCAAAAGTTTTTATGTTTTTGTAAACAATTTGCTGGCTGTATTTATCATCTGAAGGAAATGTAATACCTGCTCTTACCTATATAAGTGATTTACACGTGGATTAACACCCAGGGAGTTCATCCAGTTCCTGAACGTCCTCTCTTCCCTTGTCTCACCTAAAACAACAGACACATCAATCAACAGGCCTGCAAAACACAATGCTCCAGTAAAATAAGTGTCTTGTGATGAAACCATAACTCAGAATTTACAGCGCACTGAACCATAAACAGGAGACACTAGTTGACATGTGAAATAAGAGAGCACAGTGCAGCATGTAATATTTCTTCATGCCCTATATATTATAGTATTTAGGCAGATTGGCCTTGAAATGCCTTCAAGAATTCAAGAACAGCCTGTGCCCTAGCGTGTCCTAGCATAGTTTCACAATGAGGCTGAGAAAGAAGGACGTGAAGCTCAGCAAATGATTCTTACAGGGTCCAAAAATTTTTATGTTTTTGTAAACAATTTGCTGGCTGTATTTATCATCTGACATCATCATACAACAGTGGTCCTGACCCCAACCCAGAGCAAGCAGGCAGCAGGTTTATGCAAGATCTGATTTTTAAATTATATTCTCAGTTAAGGGAATGCCAGATCAACTACCAAGCGTGCTCAATAGTCCGTACTCGTTCAGACATCCCACAAACATTTTTGTCTTTTAACATGTACTATCCACAGAACAAACCCCCCAGATACCAGAAGCTACGCAGGTAAAGAACAGCCTCCCCTTCTCAAGGCTGCCTGTGCTAACGGTGCAGTGAATATATGTCTGAAGGACATAAGGTTAGGTTAACATATCGTCAACTCAGAGCTGGGAATACTGTGGCACGGGTGGCCAGAAACATCCTTTATTTGCATTTTCCTTACCTTCAATAGAGCTCCAGTCGATGTCCTGGTTCTCTGGCTTATGCAGGGCAGGGTATTTGTTGAACAAGTTGGCAATGAAGGCCAAGTTTAGCTTTGGGTTCCCCCGGACGACGTCGGTGGCCGTGACGAACTGCCGGCAGCCCAGCCGCTCTGCCTGCTGCAGCATGCACTCTGCTCGCTGGACGTCATCCTTCTCCTGCGCCGGCAGAAAACAGGGCCATCAGCCTCACCCCACTGCCTGGCACTGCCCGCAAGACCCACTCAGGCTTTCCGCGTGTGGAGCTAGGTGTAGGGCTGTTAAAGCAGGTCCTTGTCGGATTTATAGCTGTTTCTTTTCCCACTTTTAGTATCGGCAGGTCTGTGTTTTCAAATGGGCTTTACCTACAATCCAGCCATTTCACCATATTGCTTTTCCAGTTATATTCCATATAAAAGGGCATGGTTTGATGAAATTCCCAAATAAATATATTTAAATATACTTGTTATATGTTAGTAGTTTATCAGTGTGGTTCAATAGTTTCAGCGACAATATCTAACGAAAGGCAAAACACATCATTTAATTCTTTGAAAGCTTTGATTTCTGAAATACAAGATCGTGTTGCAATGCTAAAAAGAGTTTGCTTCTTCTGGCATGCCAGTGCAACTCTGTGTTGGCCAGCAGTGCAAGTAACAGACAGAAAATATCGGCATTTACTCTAAACTTGTCTCATCTTACCCTTAATCCTGACATGTCAATAGTAATAGCCGGAATGCCTTCTTCATCTCCCTTGGGGGCAACTTGGTTCAGCAAATGGTAATAAGCTCTTGAGTCCTGTGACAGACAGAGAAATTAAAGGAAGGAAAAATTACATCTAAAGCTCAGGTTTTGCATGCCAGTGCTCCCCTGAACAATGTGCCTGCGTGCTTCGTTTTTATTTCATCAATCATTGGGCTACATAATTAAATTAATTAAGCTAGAAGCACTTAGCAATTCCTAATTTATGCTGTATTTGCCAGATCTATTTCCTCCATAAGCCAATATACATATGCTGCAGAATGCTCAACGCACGAGAAAAAATGCTGTGTTGCACTTACAAAAAAGACAGCAACAACAAAGAGATATTAGAATTGACTTAATCTGAACATTAAATTAGAGATAAGAAAATGCATACCTTTATAATGCTGTAGAAGTCAGGCTGCTGAGCATTTAATAAAAGAAAATGCAGAAGGAGAAAGCAGATGTTTAAAGCGGATTTCAAAGCAACGCTGGAACAATTATGGAAGAGAAAGCATAGTTTTCAAGGACAAAAGTTAAAACCGACAACAGTATCAGCATTTTTCAGGCAAAAGGGCAGAAACAAGACAAGAATTTAATGTTGTGTCTTTACTCTTTTGTGAAATGTAATGTTGCTTCCATGTGTGGGAAATATTAATCTCACTTCAGAAATAACTCAAACAACTGAAAATAAAGCTACATGTTAGTGTCTAGGGACTTGACTAACTAACCCAACTAATACTCTTAAAAATATAAAGCAGATTACCTGAATTATTTTAAATCTTATACATCTGCGAGGTGGGGAGACACACTTAATTAGAGAATGGCTGTAAAGGGTGAAGTCTTGGCCTCTGAGAGGTAAACATGCGCCTTATTTTCCAACTGTAAATATGGTAAGTGTGATTTATCTTTCAATTGCAAATAGGATTTAATCAGTTGCATTATAGTCCTCTTGGCCAGTCTACAGAAAGATGGGAAAGACTCCATTCCCTTTGCTTTCCATGGATATTCTCCAGTCACCTCCACCCAGTGAACCAAAAATCTGTTACAATAAAAATTGTATTGTCAAATGTGACTCTCAGACTCTCCTGTTGCCTCCTCTGGTGTTTTTTTCTGTAGGTCAAGTCAGTCATGGTAAATGACTTTTCATGCTTCAGTCCTTGGTGAAGCCTACAACCAGGCATCTCTGGAGCGGGGCTTTTCCCATGGTATGCTGGGAGTGGGCAGGTCGGGTCGTGGCTGGTGAGATTGGTGTGCCAGCCAGCCCCTGGAAGCTAGCTCAGACACCCTCCCTGATATACTTCCTACAGCCCTGGGATGCTAGCTGGGCCTCACACTGTAGCTTTAGTGTCTGAAATTCATCACTGAGGTTCAAGTACATCTGTCTACGAAGAATGAAGGTCCTACAGAGAAAGCTCTGCTGAAATCTCCACCCACAAGCCCATGAAGTCCCAAGTGCATGAAATATGCTGCATGGACTAGAGACCCATCCTTGCAAGTGCCTCCTCATCTAACTGTATTATTTTGAATAGTCCCACTGAATTAAAACTTGCAGGTAAGCACACGTAGGGTTATAGCAAAGCTTGGGACATAACCCAGGTGCTCAAGGAAAGATCAAGTTGGGGAACTGGAAGAGCCCTATCCTCTTGCCCCACACCTAGTTACATGTCTGGGTAAGGTCCAGCCTTTTCTATATCAAAGTCAGGTCAAGAGGCATTTAAGGACATTTAGGAAGGAGGACAGCAATAGAGGCAGGGAACTGAAAATACAGCGGTAGAGTCCATATGCCCTGTCCAGAGCCAGCAGCCATTCCTTTCCCACGCATTTGGTGTGCTGGGGCTGGCAGTGAGGACTGGGAGGTCGGGAGAAGGAGGAATACCACTGAGCGGAAAGGTAAACCCCACTAAAGTGATTTTATGTACCCAGCTCCACGTATTCGGCAGAGCAGTCTCAGCTGCTTGGATTGTTTCAGTGCACAATCCCTGTTTGGAGGACAGGGATTTGGGTATGGAGCTGCTGTTTTGCTGTTGTTGGTCAGTGTTTCTCATACCTTGATGTCTGAGCTGAAGTTGTTGACTTTGTTGCATCCTGCATTCTCCAGGTGATAGTTTGCCCACCTCAGCAGCAGTTCCTCTGGAGACAACTTCATCAGATCCTCCAGGCTCTCTCCTTCTCTCAGAAGAGCAATCAAGGCTAAGCAGGGAAGAAAGAAAAAATTAATGATGTTGTGAATACTTGTAGAGGAGAATGTATAACTATTTTCTCTCTTACACATTTTGCTACCCTAGTTTCTAAAAGTGAGCGACCAAAGTGTTGCCAAAATTCAAGCTGAGTTAGCATGACAGAGGACATAAACAGAAAAAGGGTCTCATCAATAAAATGAGGACAAGGCTGTTAGTTGTGGATCTAGTAGCGGATCATACAGAAATACAAGACAATTTCAGTGTGGTCTAAGAACTACCTGATTTCCTTGCCTCAGATCTTAATGAAAAGATGATGATGTTGAGCACAGGGGTAAGATGGGAATGAAAAAATGAACACAGACTTTCTGCAGCTTAAATGAAAAAAATCTCAGTGACCTTCACACTGAAACTGGATCCACACAGGTATTCTGAAGAACTTGCACATGACTTCATAGACTCATGGGCCAGTAGGGTTAACTCATCTGTCAATTGGAGAAGATACCCTATTTATATAGAAAAACTAACATAGTAGTTATGTTCATAAAAGGAGGAAGAGGCAGGAGGGAAGGATCGACCCTTGTAACTGCAGGATGTTCAGCTGATCTCTGGAGCATAAAAGGCTTTAGAAGAAGTTTTGAAAAGAACAACTAATAACATGGAAACTAATTGTTACTGTGATAAAAAGGGAGAGTGTATCACACTACTCTGATCTCTTTCTGATATCTTTTGTCATTCCTTGAAAGAAATATGGATTTGCTACATAAAGGAAACAGTGGAGACCTACTATATCTGGAGTTCCATAGATGATTTGATATAGGGTGCTATCGGGTTAAACTGAATCAGAGTAGGATAATAGAAGCATTTGAAAGCAGACAGTGGATTTTATGAAGAGAACAATGTTAATACTGATAGAAGTAGGCTGGAAGAAGGATTCTTGTGGAGTCGATCATGGATTGATTTTTGGATTAATGTTTTCTTTTTTTTTGCATTAATTATCTTGGCACAAATACTAGCGATGTGCTAAAAATTGGATGATGATATTCACTAGGTGGCATAGTCAATACAGAGGATGACCAGGAAATCAGACAGAAAAAACTGGATGACAGTAATAAAAATGGAATGTAATTTAATAGTTCCATGTTCAAAGACATTCACTAGGAAATTAATATGAGTAACTGCTCTTAGCTAAAAGCTTGTACGAACAGAGGATGAGAACAACTTGAGTATATTAGATGTCTTCGGAGCTACTCTGAGCCACCACATGATATGACCAGGGGAAAACCAAACATGATATTAGTGCATCCCAGGTATTTCCCATAGAGGTTGGGATGTATTATTGCCTTGATACCATGTGCTCATGAGAGCTCATTGGAAATACAGTGTCCCGTATTCAAGAAAGGGGAATTTCACCTGGAACAGCTGCAGAGG
>NW_009195872.1:8528-37396 GCF_000690835.1 Fulmarus glacialis | reverse complement strand
AGAGAACTTGAAAAGAAATCAAAATGATCTTGGCTTGTCTACCCTGGCAACTGAAGTCTGACATGAGAAGTGAAGGAGAAAATACCAGAAAGGGAAAAATAGCTATTAAGCAGGGTAAGGCTACCTACAAAGGAATAGGAACTGGGAACTCTGGAAGCTGGCTCTGGCTGTGAAAGGGATAGAAATGTGCAAGGGGTGAAGCAATAAAGGTAACACCTGCATGGTAACTGGAGGAAAGAAATGTCACTGTTGGTTGAGCAGACTATCCAGAGGCACAAGGACAAAGCAGCAAGATGAGGTGCTGTGTGGACTGCATGTACACACCCACAGCCTCATGCTGAAGCTATTTCATGGAGAATTTTGGCATTGGTCAGACAAATCTGGAGTGCTGTGCCCAGTTTGGGGCTCCCCAGTACAAGAGAGACATTGACAAACTGCAGAGAGTTTAGTGGAGGGAGACCAAGATGGTTGGGCTGGAGTATGTGATATATGAGAAGAGGATGACAAAACCGGGTTTGTTTAGCCTGGGAAGAGGTCTGAGGGGGGAACAAGTATTGTCTTCAACAATTATAGAGGGCCCAGAGCTGTATTTTTTCAGTATGCCCAGCAAAAGGATGAGAAGTTACAGTCACGAGGTGCAGGAAGGGAAATTCCAACTAGATATAAGAAAAAAAAATTCACAGCAAGAGGGGCTGGGCTCTGGAACAGGCTGCCCAAAAAGCACTGGAAAAGGCCCTGAGCAACCTCATCTAACCTTGAGACTGGTACTGCTGTAAGTAGGTAGTTGGATGGCTGAACCAGAGGACCTCCAGGGTAGACCTCCAGAGGTTCCTTCCAGCTTAAATTATTCTGTGATTCTATAATTCTGATTTCACAAAGAAAGAGGAGATGTTTGGCAATCAAGAACAAGAAAAGAGCAAAGCTTCCTGAATGCAGTGTAGCATTTCCTTATCCCAGATTTGGTGCCAAAACACCAATATACCTGAGTGTAGACCATCATTCCTGACCCAAAGGGCATGAAATTGGCTCTGCGCATACAAGCCTACACACAGCCTTGGACTTAGGAGTGTTGGAACTTGTGAAGAGCAAGGGAAATTAGAGCAGTCAAGAAGACAGGCAACAAATACTTGAAGAAAAAATTGAATTAAGAATTTTTTTAAAAGAGCTTTATCCTAAAGACTGTTCAGTGATAACAGTAGAGCTCTGAAATGAGGAGCCATACATACCTTCGTTTTTTGCTGATCTCTATGTCGGCAAAGAGCCCAATTTTGATGACTTGCCATAAAAGACCCAAAACCAGGTAAGGTTTCCCTTCTTTTAAGTCTTCAGCTCCAATGTTAACAACATGGCACCCAATGGCTGAAGCAGAGTTCAGGGCCAGGTTCAGATTTTCCTAGGGAAAGCAGAGAACTTCCAAATGATGCAGTAACTGGAGGGCTGAGGATACAGGAAGGGAGCTCAGCCAAAACTAGTGAAATCTGTGAGCAGCTTCGCTGTGAATGCATTTACGTACATGTCTGACCACAGGGAGCAGGGGAACACAGAATCTCCTGGGATTACAGGTAAGTTCTGGGACCCAAAACGAAGACGGAAAGGACCTCTTTGGCAAAGGTGAAAGACACCATGTCACAAGGCATTGGAGCTCAGAGCATATGTCTGCATTCGCAGTGATGTCTTGGCTCAAGCCTGGTTATCAAAGCCAGGCTCTCCCTATAGCTAATGCACAAGAACATGTTCAAGTGCAGACTTAGCTTCAGCATGCGGCAAGCTTTCCTCCGCTCAGTCTTGCACACATGGAGGAACGAGGGAGCTACAACCCAGTCGACCGGCAGATATTCCAGGCTCGGCTCTCCCTAAGCACTATGCAAAAGCCCTAACACCTAAGATACAAATAAGTTGCTAGCTAGCAATGTATACAAAAAGCACATGGACATAGGAATTAGTATGAATAAACCCGTTGAGTTTTTAACCTTGCAGTTCAGCCAAGATCAGAACTGGTCAAGCCTGGATATTTTCTTTTTGAACTTTGGAGTATGGGTTCCTGGTTTGGGAATGTTCAGTGGAAGCAGAGGTATTCTGTGCTTCACAGTGAGGGGCAGAAAGAAAGTGATGTTTCAGGAACATTATGTTCCTTTGCCAATTCATTCTCATTTAAAACAAAGGGTGTAAGAAAATCTGACCCACAGGTCTGCGCTATTCAAAAAGGTGAGTTGGTAAACAGAGGGCAAGTAAAGCAGGCAAAGAAGCCTGGAAAATATAATTTATCACACAGATTTGCAATTTTTCACATGAATTTCATCACTGCTGGAATGACAGAGAGATGTGATTAGATACAAAATGCAGAGAGAGACGTAGTGTAAATTCTCACAAGCTAGAAAAATTGGAGCATTTCAAATTAATTACCTTTTCTCCACCAGACAGATATAAAAGGGTTAAGTTAAAGTGGAAGCTATATTGATCAAATCATGTCTACGTGTGACAGGGATTGATCTGAGCTGCATCACTAAGCTATGCTGCTGACCAAACCAATTAGAACTGAAAAATGTGGTATACAGCATAAAAATCCAATTTAATGGCTTCTGAGCTTACTTGAGCCTGGCTAATGTTCCATCAAATCAGAGTACCTGAGGGCTAAACTGGGTTAGGTTCATATCTATTCCATATATCTATTTATATTCTGTACCCAGATACATAGATGCTGTTCATATAAAAATATGTCTCTACATACTGCTGTGTGAGAAACACAATAAATTTTAAATAGGTGAAAATTAGCTTTTTCGTCCAATTTTTAAATCACATACATGTACATGTAATAGAAATAAAAAGGGATTCTGTATTCAAGGTGAAATAGCATGGATTGTAAAAGGTAGGCAAATGCTATGGTCCCATCTCAGGCCTGTTGCACACCACAGTACTTCCTGGATCACAGTTAATATTTCAGTGAAGACATCAGACTGCAACACTGCAGTTGTTAATTCAAGTCCGTGGCCATGCCTGTGTGACCTTGGATGTGGGGTTCAGCCTTCTGAGAGCTACTCCAGCTGGAATTGGTCACCAATATTATCTAGTGGCTTTTGCATTCGTATAGCATCTACCACAAAGGTATCTAAAGCTTTGAACTGGTAAACATTATACATTGGGTTAAGTGCAAATACAAACACAGTTTGTTTAGTCAGATTGCTCATATTTTTGGAAAGAAACAGAAATATAAGTCTTTATGTTTTTATGACCTGGACCTGAGCATCTCATTTTGCCACAAACAACTTGGTGTTGGGCAGGACCATGGTATCTCCAGCCTTTGCTCTAAGTGATTATATCAAAGCATACTAGGGGGAAAAGGAAAGAATCATGTTACATTTTAGTACCTGTATTGTGAAGGGCGTGAGTTTCTTTTTGTTGATTGTTCTCTCATCAATGGTATCTGGCACTGAAAAGTTGATCATCTTACTGCAAATAAAAGAAAAAACAACAAGAAATACACTATTAGATATATGCACACAAAATATGATATAGCTTTTGTCACTACACTGTAGGACAAGTCAAAGAGCTGGAGCGTTACTGAACAAATATAGATAGCCTCTCTTTTTACATGTACACACACAGGCACGCATGCAATACTCGAGCAATTCTTTTGGGTCACATGCAGATTGTACTAGGTGTGAAGCCAAGAATGCCACAAGGTGAAGTTGTGTGAGAAGTTTATTGTGCAGAAAATTTCTGTGAAAGCACTCACTATCTCATGCTGCTTTGTGTGAATCCCCAAAAGTCCTTGGACAAAAAACCCAAGTAACTCCTCAAGTTTCACTGACTTCATCTTATTGCAAGGGTCCGGAGGCAAAGAAAAACTCTCATTTAACATGAAAGAAGCTTTATATTTTTAAAGAGAAAAGAAGCAAAGAACCTAGCATTATTCAGGCCCTGAATCTGCAAAGATTCATGAGCTTAATGTAAAGTCAGCAGCTTCCATTTAACCAGAGGTGTGAGCTTCTGCAGACTCATGGTTCCCATTTGTGAGAAAGATAGGTATTATTTACCAAAGCACTATGCCATCGCCGACCGCCTGGAAGAGGTCATCTGTTTCTGGATTCATTGGGACCACGTGTTTACAGTCAGGGTCCTTCTCAAGGGCTTTATTAATCCAGTTGACAAAGGCATACTTTTCTTCCTCTGTGGACACAACATCAAATCCATCAGTTTGCTGTGCAATACTTCTACCATCATTTTCCTTACAAAGACAGAACTCCTGGGGGAGAAGATTCTCCCATCAGTGTGACTGATCAATGAACCCCTACAAGGGAAGAAGGCTCTGAGGAGACAAGCAAATGAGCTGAAGACAGCAATGGGCTTGAATTGGTTAATACTCCTTCCATACGCCTTCCCACTGATTGGGTTGCCCGGTGTCATGAGGGTGGGAATATTATAGAGACTGGTAATGAAGTTCACGTGATGCAACTGTATGTTGCAGTTGCTATGCTCTGCTAAGCACCATAATTTGAATGCATCGTTGTATCACTCTGCTAAATCGAAATCCCACGTAACTTCAAATAAGTTCAAATAGGTGAATTCTGTATTGTATTACACCCTGTACACATGTGGAATATCTAGAAGAGCCTGGCCAGGGTATATTGCACTTTGACAAGGAGCAGAAGGTAATGGGCAAATGTTCCCTGTAGTCCAACAGGGCTGTAACGTAGCTATCCTGTACCAGCAGCAGCTCACACCACCCCCAGCAGCTCAGAGAAGGTGTCCTCTGTGCTTAGGTGGGTGAAGACCTTGGAAGCATCCTCTGCTCTCCCTTCCCTGGAGAGAGTTCCCCACTCCTGCCCCTGGGGAAGACAGCCAAGGGTGGGACCTCCTCCCTGTGGAACTGCTTCAGAGCGGGCTGTGCCCAGGAAGCAGCAGAAGCAACCATGGCTGCCCCAAACCTTCAGCTTGGAGAAACAGGCTGGGAGAAGAGCCCTGATGGGGTCATGACCTCTTTAGAAAAAGGTCAGGAACCATACGATTACGGGTAGGTTTACAGAGAGACTATCAGAGAACTGGCAAAATGTACAAGGAAATGGGTTAGCAACAGCGGGGAACCTGTGCCTTGCCTCGCTGGTAAGAAGGGACAGCAACGGGCCAGTCTTTGTGCTGCTGCAGCTGTGCCAGCAGAGCTGCAATGCCTTTAAGGTAAGGGAAGCTAAGCCAGCTGGAGCTTCCTTCCATAGGCACAGCTCTGTCCACCCCAGTAAACCAGCTCACACTATTTTTGACAAAGACCCTGCTCCGGTGCTTGGTCACCTTCACAACTCTTTGCCTTGCACCAGCCTCACCTGAACAGCCATCGCAGCTCACCAAGGCCAGAGCACTTGGGTTTGCACCAAGATAAGGGGCAGATGATCTCCAAGGGCACACTTGTTCCTAGTTGCTATCAGTATAGGACAGCTGTACCTACCTGAGTAAGAGTGTTGTGTGCCGGCACTGGACTGCTCGGACGTCCCACCGATAGCACAGATCCCCTCCTTTTTGTTGATTTGTTTTCGGAACGACTTAGCAACATCATCACTCTTCAGGTTTTGGAAAATCTTTCAAGCACAAGAGGCAATTTTAAAATTTCAGGGAATTAAACCAAGCTAAAACAGTGAGCTCTTGGGCCAGGAGAGACGTCCTCTCTGCTTCGTACATAGGGAAACACAGCTTGCATACTATTCAGTGGGTTTCTGTGTAAAATCTGTGTATCTGCTGTGGTAGAACAGGATCATACACAGCTTTTATGTTTTCAAAGCAGTGAACAAAGATCACCTAAGTAACAGAAACGTACATGGTATGAAACCACAGAGCTAAGATGTGCAGGAGGAGGGCCTTTAACAGTTTCAGTTTGAAGAAAGGATAAGTAAAATTCTGTTTCTCCATCCCAAGGGAAATTCCACTATTTTAGCATTTGCTTTTGTCCCAGTTCGGAACAGAAGAAGCAGCAGCTTTTTAATAGAAAAAATGCCCCGTAAAGTTTTCAGTTTCAATCTGCTGAAATTTTTTGTAACCATCTAGCTAGAACATAATATTTTTGCAACTTATAACTGAAAAACTTCACCCCGCTGCATCAACCAAACTGAAAGATATTAAGTCTGTTCAATACGCAGCTGCATTCATGTACCTTGTCCCAGTTAATTGCAGAATTTCTAGTTTGGTGACCTCCTGCTCTCATCTTTTCCAGTGAGGGGAGTCCTTGGATTAACTAGGTGCCCATGCGACCTTGTGCTTGTGCCTCTGCTGTGCCCTGGGGACCACCTTGAGTATCCCGCCTGGCATCTTACTTACTAAATAACTAACATCTTACTTACTGAAATAAATTCATCAAAACTGATCCTGCCATCCCCCGTGGTTGTCAAATTCTGAATTAGTTCTCTGGCTTTATATCCTGGGAGAGGGAGATTGGCTGCCCTCAACACGTCTGTTAAATCATTGGCGTGGATGAAGCCATTCCCGCTGATATCTGCAAAGATTAAAGCAAACATTTAGATTCTACATCAGCCTAATGAAATTTTATGCACACAAAGGCTGTTGTTTTTATTTTACCTCGGGAAATGTACATTATATATAAAGATTTGTTATCCTGAAATCAAATATTTTCAACCACTGCGGTGTCATTCACACCCAAGAAAAAATTACAATCACCATTCAACAAACAAAAACTCACAGTGATGAATTTAAATGTTTTAGACATATAGCAACATCTTAACAAAGCTACGTTTAGATGGATATAATTGACTTTCCAAGGTTTACATATAGACAAACATGTAAGTGATTTATAGAGGGAGTATCTTGTCTACAGAACAGCTAAAGAAAATGGAGTTGACGCAATACGGAGTTACACCTTACATGTGCATATATTCATAGATATAACTTGTGATTTCGGCCTGTTTTCTGCATCTAATATCATCAGAAGTCATGAGTTTAGAGGCTTGGAACTGTATATGGTCATGCTTAAAATAAATACTTGGGTGTTTCTCTGCGATGGTGCTAACACGGATAGTCCTGCTGAGCCTGTTACAAGATCCAAGGCCAGATTTTGTGAGAAGATCACCAATATAGGTTAAATAGTCCCTTCTTTTCTACCAGTTTGTGAAAATCTCCACAAATGAAAAAAGAAAATGAATCTATTGCGTGGAGAGTTTCTGTTAAAACACTATGGTTATGTACATAGTTATATATATATATATAGATATATGTTATATTTATATTTGGGTTTTTATATATCTGTGTGTTTCTTGTTCTGCAGGCTCTTTTTCCCCAGCCCAGAGGCCGAGGTGATTTCAAAGAAGCATGTGCCGATTTCCTGCGTGGTAAGTTGCAGCATGAGTCACTTTTGAGTCACAGCAAAAAGGCACTTGGCTCTCAGCATCAGTAGCACAGGGTAATACAGATTGCAAGAGCATCCTATCCGTTTTTGAAGTCATACAACAAAAGGATCTGGACTTGGAGTGGGAAATATCTGGCAGAGGAATGAGAGCTTTCTTCCAGCATTTGCCTTCTCAGTGCATCGGGTGCTCTGGGCACACACAGTGACCAGATGTTTAAGATTGCCAGCCTGGATGACGGTGTGCTCAGAAATCAAACAATCATCACCTGAGGCAGTAAGGACAACTGATTAACACATAATCCAGCAAGGCTGACAGATCTACTAATAAAAGTTAAGTGAGCTGTGAGAAACACAAGAATTTTTCTTAGAATTTGAGTAGACGGTGATGGATCTGCATGACTTTAAAGGAGACAAATCAGATGAGACCTTTAAAGGCTTGGAAAGGAAACACACACTTTAAAAATATATAGGGTTTGAAAGGTCATAGTAAAGGGATTACAAATCTTTTAGCCATTTCCACGTTTGTCCTCTCCAGACTCTTCCTCCCCAGAGGGAGTGCTCAGTTTACATTAAAATAATGCCTTCCAAATAATTTGCCTTCCAAATAATTTGCCTGGAATAAACAATATTCTTAGGAAAACACTTGAGAGTATTTCCGACATGGTTTTCCATACATTTTGAGGTTATTTCATAAACCCTGCTGCTCATTGCCCTGCCATCTCTTTCCGGTAAGAGGCCGTTGCTCTGCAGCGTGCTGATGTGGTTTCATCTACGAGGTCTGCAGCGGCAGGAAAAGGACTTTCTGTGGTTTCTGTGATACAGCAGATCAGCGCTGGAGTAAGCTCCATTTCCTCACGGCCGGTCAGTACACGAGAAAAGAGCTTGCTACTGCTTCGCACTTCTGCAGCGTCTTTCCTGTTTGCTGTACTCACCGACTTTGCCGAAAGCCTCTTGTAGCTCTGCCATCTCCTCCTCTGAAAAGTGTGCTGTCGACGCCATTTCTTATTTCTCTGAGCAGCAGGTCTGCAAGAAGAAAGCACTTGGTTTTATTTGGTGCCTTTTTGGGTTTGTAATCAGGATGAAAAAGAAGGGTTTTCACTTGGATTTTCAAAGTCTCGGAGCAGTTCCCCATAGCTGAAAACCCAGTTCCTCTCTGCATCCCGAAATCAAGTGAAGGGGTAAAAACCTGCGGTTTTTATGTCCCTCTTGTTTTTTTGCCAGGCCCTGCTCAAAATCCCAACAGTTTTACTTATACTAATTTAATTGGAATTAAATCCTACCTCTGCTAACTTTTGCTTCTCATGGAGAAAGCGGACAATTGTGCTGGTTCTTGTTATTCACCGTTTGGAAACACAATTCACCACGTGCTTCTTCAGCAGCGCTGGCAGAGAAGCGGCAGCCCTGCCTGCTCCCAGGGCTCGGGGTTGGAGCCGGAGTCCCGGGGGATATTTACACCGCCTACCTTTGGGTACCTAATGAGGAGGCTGGTCACTTTTACGGAGTGGATGGATGGAGAGAAGCTCCTTCACAAGCTGTTCAGAGCACCAGATCGGGCTCCCCAGAGGGCTACTTCTCTTCCTGGCTATGGGGAGAGTTTAGGGACTTGCCTCTCAAGGTACCTGATTTAGTGCCCGAGGTTGAGTGGCACTTTAGGAATGGGTGGCTGGAAGGAGTTTTCCTGCCTTTCCTCTCATCAAAGATACAAAGTAGGAGGAAGGATTAGACTTTCCCTTTCTAGGCACCTTTCTTAATAATCAGAAAGGGAAAGGTTACTTCCATTTGTCACATCATTTAATACACTGCCAGAAGATGCACATTATACCCCTCTGCTTTTTCATGCACCTACTGTCCCTTGCATCTATTCATGAGGAAACTGTTCAGGAGAAAGACTATCTATCTATTATTCTATATTTGTGAGAATGACTCTAGTGTCCTATGTCTCTTTAAGTATTAATTAACCAAGCAACTATTTAAATAGAATAGAATGGAAACCTGAGTTGATCCTGGAAAGTGGTTGCTGTAGCTACAGTGTTCAAATGAGGGGAAAAAAAAATCAGAAATACCTCATTCCCAGACTAAAATCAACATTGCATCCTGGAGGCTTGGATTCCAAACTTTACAGAAAGATATACCAGGATAATTTTAAAAATTACAGATTTGCTATAGCCCTCTGCAAAGACACAGAGTTGTGTACAACCTATCGGGGCTTCAGATTTAATGCTCTCCTGAACTCATGCATTGATTCCTTGTATCTGTGAGTACCACTATGGACATTGCTTTGAAATAGCCCAAAGGCAATATCTGATGTGGTTGGCTTTTTGTCTGCTGTCTCCCTGTAGTATCACGCACCCTTTATCTGCCTCATCACTGTGATTTTAGGGTGAGGACACCTTCCAGAGAAAAATCTGTTCATTCACTCCAACCTTCATAAGTAGAGAAATGTAGCATAATCCATAATGCAGCCGCTCTTGGGGCACAAGAACCCATGTGCAGTTTTCAGCACAATGGAGCTAGTGATTGCTACTGAAATACTAATATAATATTAAAAGTGGTTCTAACCACCATACTTTCCAGGATTACCTGTAAAAATCCCTGTGATTCACTAGGAACGTGGCTTATGTATACTAGGGTAAAATTAGATCCATAGTCTTCCTCCTTCGTTCTGTTATATTTCTTGCCTCTGATTCCTCACTACCAGTCTTTTTCTGTTGCATGCTCTGTGTTTTTGCAACATGTGGATTACCTAAAATGCACCTGGACACATGAAAATCTTACGCTATCAGGAAGAAAATCCGTATTCCACTGCAAGATCATCCCTTCCCAGTCCAGTCATTTCATCAAGCAATATAATCTGCAACACAACTTTTAATAGCATTAAGACTGTTCTAGAGCTGAACAGATAAGAAACACCACAGGTTGTTGCCTATGACATTACTTTTGCAAAGAGTTTTATAACCTCGAGAAAAAATTATCACTAACATAAACTGGACTTTTCTTAATTGCATAAGAAGCTGTGTCCTCTGATCAGTAACTAACTGATCTGTTAAATACGGAGAATCCTATTAATAGTACATACGTTTACATGTATACTAATAATACATAATAGGATGAAGGTTTTTGCTGTAATGAACCCTTCTGACATCTCTTTTAGGACAATATTACCCACTTGTTTGTAAAGGTGGCTATGCTTAGCTGAGAAATCAGATGAATCTCTGCACTGAGTGTGAGATCTGGTCATCCATCACCCAAGGAGTAGTTGTACTCGGGCGATGGAGTTATCGTCACTGCCCACTCCATTACACAACTGAGTCTCTTCTGCATTTTCAGTCCCTTGGTATCTCTTGGTTTCAGCCTGTCAGCTGCAGCCAGAAGCCCTCTGCGAAGTGTGTGAAAGCCCTCAAGTTTACATGCAAATGTTCAAACCCAGAATTTTCAGATTAAAGGTTTCAGAGTTATTCACAATTAAAAATCGCTGTCATTTCTGAAATTGTTCAAGTAGTAAAACAAAACATAGGGAAATCAAGAGAGTAAAAGTTCAACGCTTTAGCAATCAACAGCAAAAAGGTGCAAATCCACTTTTTAAAAGCTACTTTTCAGTATATAAACTGCCTATTTTGCTTAGATCATTAACAGCAAATGATGATATTTAGGCACACAGAAATGTAAAATGCTTCTGGATAATGGTGTGGGAGGCCAGACCCAGTATTATCCTTCTGATTTTATCAACCAAGAGCAGAGTCATTTGCTTCTAGGGGTCAAACACTTCCAGCACTTCACCATCCTCAATGCAAAGTGAAAATACCTCGGGCATCCCATCAAGAGGGCATCTAACAACCCTAGGTGAATAATTCAGTCACTGATAATCCACAAGGCATTGTAAGCATACGGTGCACCGCTCTGCTCCAAGCCATTTGTAAAATCAGTATGACAAGACAGATGCAGAGAAAAAAAATGCAGCAATATACATGTATAACAGCAAAGGAGAGTATGTGGCAATATGAACAAGTTGGAAGAGCTTCTTTGAAGGGAATAGCTGTTGAGGAGCTGAGGGAGGAGCAAAGGGAAAATCAGCTGATGAGAACCAGGCAATGGCTTTGAGCACAGAGATGTATGGCAAGAAGCAAAGAGGAAAGCTGGGCAGGAGCGGGGCATGGCAAGAGGGAGGGGAGTTTGAGAAGTAACTAATGCAAACGAAAGCTTAGCTATCAGCAGAAATGAGATTTTGAAGGTCAGCAGTAGCTGGGAGGAAGGATCATGAATCTGGTGTGATCGAAGATCAGCAAAAGAATTGTAGTTCCTTAGAGAGAACAAGATGAAAGTCAGCACATGCTCGGATGTGGAGGCAAGATGCTGAGGAGGGGAAGACAGCTCCACGGGTCAGAGCAAGAAAGACAGTGGAACTGCCAAGAAGAAAAAAATGGAAAGTAATAAGAATTCAGAAGGAAAATAAAACACTCCTTGGGACAGACTGAGCTTCAGATGGCATCAGGACATCCGGATTACACATTGCCTGGAAGTGACACTTTGTTCTTGTTTGCCAAACAGCATAAACCCGCTATTGCAAAAGCAAAAATAAAGTTGTGCAAATACACTCCTTCCTCCCCAGAAGACTGTTGAGTTACAGGTTAATGTAAAAAAGAGAAAATGGTCTCACCTAAGCAGCTGAGAATCGTAACAAACTGATACTCAAAGAGCCTCTACGAAGCATTCCCTTTCCTGCTGTCATTTCCAAACCAATACATTACATCTGTGCTGTAAAGCCTCCTTCTATTTGACCTTACCCTCAGAAGAACCTACTATCACACTGATGTTTTAAGAGATCTAATAACAAACTATTTTCAGTCTGGAATATAAAGGAAGAACTAAAATAATCTCAAACCTAAACCTTACTGCTAAATTGAAACACAACGATATTGATGTTCTTTCATCTCTTTCGATTTTGAAGCTGTAGTCTGAGAGGCTGCCTGGTTATGTATTACTTGGCAAAGTATGCACCCACCATGCAATATAAATAATAAATGGCAAAGCTATTAAAAACTAAAGGTTTCCATGACTTGTATTAAATAGTTACCTTGTTTCGTATTTTCCCCACTTCTCTGGTGTTTAAGCTTTACTGCAGGCAAGGCAATGAAAACTACACTTGAAGATGTGAATCTACAGTTTACAGCTAGACATAAAGTTACACCTTTCCCCAAAGCAAAAAAGCAAATTTATGAGGCAACATTACATTTCACAAACATGTGTTCAAGTCATCAGGAATGACTTAACTGTGAATTTGGTTGAATTCAAGAAAGTTGAATAAATTACTAATATTTACTCACTTTCTGCCACCAACATTTTTTGTTAACGCACTAGTACTTTATGAATAATACGATAACCCCTCTACAGTGTTGGAGAGTGATCAAATAAAGGATTGCACGTGTGTTCCCTGTCATATAAATTTCCCTATTTCTTCTGCCATCTTCTCGTCAAACTTGTTTATTTTTTCTGAAAGTGATGAAACAACAGACTTCCGCTGTTGCAAAATAGAGCTGTTAGAGTTGCATGGGGAAGCGTAAGACTGTGTCCCCCTCCTCACACAAAACTCTACCTTTGACTTTATCAGAGCTCACAGCTCCAGTTCCTTTTCTCTTTCTTGTCTCATCCACAAGTTCAATTTCCAAACATCGGGCTTTCTGTAAGGGTTGGGGAATACTTCCCCAGTTCTTTTCTGCATTAGCCTTTCTTTCCCAGCTGATTTCCAAGAGGCACCACCAGCAGTCCTCCCCCAACGCACAGCCCGCCCTGGACAGTGCCGCCAGCGGGCAGGAATAAGAGAAGTGGCCCCCGAATTGTGCAGAAACTCTTGTGATAGATCTGAAGCGTCTTGACAGAAAAATACAAGGGAAAAGGGAAGTTCTTGAGCATATCTGATCTTTGTCCCATACTTCTTGCACTTTTGGGGCCCTCCTGATTCCTGGTCACTCATCAGAATATCCCTGATAGGATATTCCTCCCCAGAAATACTTTCCTCTACCTTTCTCTCATAAGGTCCCACATGTAAGTCCATATATCCATATGCATTTCTGTTCAAATTATGTGTCTCAGTTAGATTATTTTGTGCAGTATGGAAGGGCTAAGGAGGAGACAAGAAAGGAGAAGATTTATGAGTTAGGCTCTAATACATATTTTCCTTCTGGAGACAAGTTTTTGTCATTTTTGTTCTCACTAAGGGATGAGAAAAAGAGAAATTATTCACTGGCTCTTATGTTGAAAGAAGAATCAATGCTATAACCACAACAGTGTGGCCTAGAAGTTCCTCAATTTTAAAGTTTCATCTTGCGCTCATTGGCAAAAAAGACCTTCAACTAAAATGCCACAGGCAAAGCCATCTTGTTGGCAATCAACCAAACATATTCTTTTGCATAATCCAGAATAGTTTATCTCCCAATTAAACTTCATATTCTCAGTATACTTGCTATTATCATGCTTCTCTCTCATATATTTATTATTATCTGTTGTTATTCTTGCAGTTCTGATCAAAATAATGTGCTTGTATCCCTGCACTAGCAGGGTGATACATAGTGCACCCACAGCAAAGGATAGTGGTGTAACACTAAATTTCCCCAGCCTTTTGCCAGTTCGGAGCAGTGATAATTTGCAGCTCTAGGATGGCTCTAGGATATCCAGCCATCTTAGACAAACAAACAATCCCATCCAAGTCCTTTATTCTTGTTTGGCGTCACAGCTTCCAGGCAGATTGCGTGGGCATTTTTTTGTGAAAGTTTTTTTCTGCTAATGATGTAAGATAAAAACTAGAATCCTTATGTCTCTTCCTCGCTGGTGGGTTATTCAGCTAGCCAGCTACTCACCATGACTGACAGCATCAGCAAATACCATCAGGTTTTGAACCATGTGTCAGTTAGATGCATTTCTTGCACAACAACTTTGAAGATTGTTGAAGAAGCATGAAGAATTGCAGCATCTTTGAGGAGGTTCATAAAAAAAGTTCATTTTTCAAGCCTATTTAAATAGCTATAGATACATACATGGATAAGAGCTTTTTCTAATTTCCTCAAAGATGCTGAGTTAAATTTTAAATCCTAAAGTAGACAGAAACATACTTGGCTCTATTAGCAATGTGTGACTTGGATGTTACAATACCTTCAATCTGGGTGGGATCCTGCTGTTTAAATCAGCATACAAAATACAGAGGGGAGTCTTTCTGAAGTTATGGCAAATAGTTCCTCCCTAGTACGTGATAAAGATTACGGCTTAGCCCACAATAAATGATACTTTCTGCCTCAAAGGCATTTTGAAAGACTGGTGCCTGCAAGAGCAAAATCTCACCGTGTATGCAGGTACTGGAATTGTTAAGCTGTTGCACTCCACATATTTTACTTTGTATACAATTTGAAGAAACACAGAGAAAAGACATTTATTGCTGTTCAGAAAGCAACATGGTAATGCCCATGAGCTATTTTCTTAATGTTCTGTTTTATAAAGGACCTTATTTGTCAAATGCGATGCCTGAGTCCTAAATCACATACGAGTCAACAGGGCTTAGGAAGGGAAAATCCACAGAGCTTGTAGAGAAATGGAGATCTCTTTCCAATATACCCCTTAGTGGCAGGGAGTGCTAATCCTTCAAGGAAATTAAGGCATTGAAGAAGCAGAGCTGTGAACCCATAAATACTCTTCTTATGTGTCTTTTATCTGCCAGATACATTCTACTAGGGAGACGGCATATACGTGCATATCATTTTTCAATCGAAGTCTGTAGAATTTTTTTAAAAAAAGAAAAAATTGATCCAGTACACTACATTTTTTGTTGGGTCACTTATGTTTTCTATCCCTTTACCAACACAAGCTAGCTAGCTTTTAAGTGAAAACATTTTTCCATAGAAAAAGGAACATTTTGATTCCCAAATGCTTTCCAGTGATTTTTTTTCTTCTTTTATTTTTTTTGGCCAAAGCTGGTTTCAAACCAAGCTGAATTGACAAACATCTTCAGGCATTCAGCAGACGTCCTATTTGGCAAGGAAAGCCCCGCCCCACCCAGTTCCACCTTTGCTAACTAAGGTGGGGGAAAGGGAGGGCATCTACAGGGGCTGCTTTGGATACGGGTACGAGCTGTAACCCCTCCTCTGCCCCATCACAACTGGCATGGCGGATGGGACACAAAACCCTGGGGCAGACAGATAAAAGCCTGTCTTCCTATTCCTATGAGGTAGTCATCATACTGCAGCCCAAGTACTGACTCAGTCCCAAACGTCCTGTGAAAGCCCAGTATCTGACAGAAGAAAAGGAGAACGTGGCCTGTGTTTCCAGCTTGTTAGCAGGGAAACAGTTCCTCTGTGCATGGAAAATATTAAAAACATGTTCCAGCTGTAAAAAGGAGGTGGATATATTATTTTTAGATACAAATGTATATTTGCATTTGATTGATTCCACCTGGGTTTATGAATCTGTTGCTATTGCTCCCATGCTGGGAGCTGTATTCTGTACTCAGTTTTGCAGGACTCCTCACTGATTTCAGCAGGGATTCACAGGGGCTTAGCAAGCCCCTGAGTGATCAGGCCCTTCCACCCACCAAACCAGACCAGAAAACGGAGAGCACACCTGAACATAGCCCTCCTTATGGGCTGTCCTGCTGCTTGGGACCCCCTCCTGCAGTGGTGCCACGCTGGGAGCTGTAGAGTCTCCGAGTGTGCAATGGGGAACCAAAGCAGGAACTGGAGCAGCAGGAGGCACAGTCCTCTCGTGCTCCTTTCCTCCGAAGAATAATTTGGCCTTATGGCATGGTCCCTGAGCCCCCACTGCCAGCGCCCGTCCTGGCAGCGCGCCACCCTCCTCCTTGCGGGCACTACCTCCGTGTGTGGGACACGCTTGTCTCATCCGGGGGCGGTGATTTATTCCCCATCCTACATCTTTCCCCACTGATAACTGCAAACATGCACAGAGCAACCAATGCAGAGCCCCCTACTCCATCTTGCAGCACAGCTGGTTTCAGTATCCTAAACGCTGTTTCAGTTTTTGTCATAAATATTTTTCATTTTGATAAATATTTTACGCTTTGTATCAGCATTTCACTGGAGTCTGCTGTTTTGCATGAAAGGGCTAAGAGTATGCAAATCAGCTACATTTCTGAATGCACTGTACTCTCCTGATCTCCCCCATCTCCTTCCTTCCCCTTCACTCAACCTCTTTCTAAAGTTCTTTCATACTTCAGAAAAAACATGTGGTGATGACTTTTTCTGTAGGATTTCTATCAAGATAGCTCGGCTCCATGCTACACAGCTGCGTTTTAAGCTGCTCATGACTGAAATCAGAAGGAAAGAGGATCAAAAAAAAATGGTAGCACGATGGAGTGCGTGGTATGTTCTGTGAGCAGGGAGAGAGAAGCAACACCACTAGACTTGTTTAAGTACAATGAGTTTCATAAAGGATTTCAAACATTTTATAACCATAACAGTATTCAGTCCAAACCCTTACCTGATTTCATTTGAGGAAGATTCAAAAACAGTAACATAATACCTTTTTTTCACCTATTGTGTGAGCACTGTCTTCAGCTTCTGAGCTAAGAAGCATGGACCTCATGGTCAGGATTGAAGCAGAAATCCCCCCTCTCGTTACCAGCAGGCAGGCAGGTACTTCCCAGTCCCTCCTGGCTCTAGCATCCCTCCTTGATGGGGTTTCCCACCACGGAGGGGGTTTCCACATCTCCTGTCCGCTCAGCCCTGTCCCTAACCCCCCGCAGACCCTCTGGCCCCATCTCGGGAGGGCAAACCGCTCCTGTGTGACAAGCAAGAGGAGAGGGAGGTGATACATGCTGGAGTTTCTCTACATGAGAGGTTTCAGGGCGTGATCTACTTTTATCAAGATAATCAAACAGCCATCTGCTGAGCACCCATCTGCACTTCTGATGGCACAATCTCGCCTGCCATTTGCTAGAGATCATCTTCACTTGCTATCCGCAGCAGTGAGGTTCAGCTGGCCGATGTTGTCTGTGACTTTGGGTACACTAACAAAGACCTGAGGTCCCATTTGCTTGAAAAATCAAGTTACTCGCAGGCTTAAGGGTCAGTTGTACAGACAGTGTTCAAACCAAATGCATATGCCGAGGAAACCACAAAAACAGCAAGTCTACTGCTCTTACAGAGCAAAAAGTTAAGCCCAAAGGCTCCTGTTCACAATACTACCGCCTAAAATGTCTGTAGACCTTTGCAAGTCACAGTTCATCTACCGTCTGAGCTGAAATCCCAAAGAAGACAAGGGACAAGCCTGACCAACTTCAACAGTCAAGATCTTAAAAGGCAAATATAATGTTAGGACCACCACATACCACCATTTTTAAAGCAGAAGTCCCTACTACAATCAGGCTCCATCATGAATCAGTTTGATTTATGCTCTGGAGAGTAAAATTACATTTATAGAAGCCTAGTATGAATGTCCTAACAGGCAGCAGAGTGTATTGTAAACAATATGGGCCAAAATACATTAGCTTTATGAATCAGTGTTTTTCATCACTGGAATTAGAATCACCCTTTTACAGAGATTCACTCTGCAATCCGAATAACGGCTTCTTACTTTATCACACCCTGCCAAACTAATGAAATGCCAGCAAACGCAAATTCAAAGACTGCCACTCTACTCAGTCAAAGACCACTCTGCCCGATTAAATCCATCAAACGCTTTCCTGAAGGTCAGTAGAAACGCCATGCACAAGACAATTGGAAAACGCTTCACACGAATACAGAACCTGCACTGCTTTTTCACGGTGACCACAATTTCCTGTGCAGTTAAACTGCTCGTACGCGCGAGGAGGGTGGCTTGCTAAAAAAACCAGCAGGTGCTGTGATCTTACCTCCCAGGCTCAAGTGGTGGGTCCAAACTGCCAGAGCAACTGCTCAACAGCTGCAAATCCAATGGAAAGGGGAGAACTTCTTTAAAAAAAAATAAAACTTTTTGTAGGCTGGGGAACTGCAAAGAAGTATGTCGAAACAGGTTGCTGTGTGACTAGGAAAATCTTCCTTTTCTGCAGAGCAACTAGTCAAGCCCAAGACTGAAAGCCCAAGACTGAGCCCAGAGAGGGAAGTGACTGGTGACAAAACGTCATAGTGAAATAGGTTTTGTCTTTATAAGGAAATTTACCCTTCTCTGGTCTCCCTCTTCACCTCGTCACTCCTACAATAGGTCCACCGGCGTGTACCACTTCCTCCCAGTTTTACCCCTCTTCGGTTCCGTTCTCTCTCACTAAGCACATGCGCGCGCGCACGCACGCACGCACAAAACACCTTCTCTCTTCGGCAATTAAAAGCGGCCACATTTTAGACTTGCAGAACAACAAGGTCTGCAGTCCTACCCCGTGCTCAACACAGGGCTGGCTGCAAAGTCAGGCTGGGACGCTCGGGGCAGTGTCTCCAGGGATGGAGACTCCTCAGCATCTCTGGGCAACCTCTGCCAACGTTTGACTGTCCTCACTGTGAAAACTTTTTTTCCTTACATGTGGTTGGAATTTCCCTTGATGCAACTTGGGACCTTTTATTCTCAGTGCGCACTTCTGACAAAAGGCTGGCTCCACCTTTTCTATAAGCTCCGATTAGGTAGGTGTAGACACCAAGAAGATCCCTCTCAGCCTTCTCCTCTCCAGGATGAACAAGTCCAGCCCTCTCCGCCTCTTCTTGGACCTCATGTGCTCCAGCCCATGACCATCCTGGTGGCTCTCTACAGTTTGTCAAAGCCTTTCTTGTACAGGAGAGCCTCAGACAGGACACAGTGCTCGTCACATCGCCTCACAACTGACACCAATTTCAAGGACACATTTCCCGGCTACACTGAGGGTCAAGTGTAAAAGTGCTTGATGGATGCAAATATTAGCTGTCTTTCAACTCTGATGACGCAGCATTGCAGAAGCCTTAACAGAACTGAAAACACAGCATCAATAGATAAAAGCGATTCATCAATCCCATGGGGATTTTAAGAAATGTCCTGCCTTAAGAGCAAAATTCCCACCACTTTCCACAGGCTGAAGAATCAGCTTTTTTAACAAATTCTGTTCTTTTACCTCTGAAAACATACAGCTGAAAAAATAACCAAACTGAATGGCTTTAATGAAAAAGCTGTCATTCACAATTCATCAGACTAGCTTGTACCATCAGCCACATGCTGATGTAGAGAGCTTCAGGAAAACCTTCTCATGAACAAATCCCCATAGTTAAGATCCATCCTTGAAGCGCACGTACATTTGCTGTATTCAGAATCACATTGAAACATGTTCCAGGCATTTTTTATGACTTCCTTCTATTAGAAAAATACCTCCCCTATGGTATTTCATTATTTGATAGACTCTGTCATGGCTCCTTTTTGTTTTCTAGGATATTTAACACCAGCCTGATGGTTTGCCCCAACTTTTTTCTTACAGACCTTTTTCAAATCCTTAATTAATTCTGTTGCTCTCCATGGTATCTCCTTGAATGCAGCAATACCTTTTCTGAGATAGGGAAGAGGGCACCAAATGGATGCATGCTTTAAATCTAACATCTTACTTGCACAGGAAAACTAGGGGTGGGTGTTTCCTTATCAGAGATGTTTGCTAAGCACGCTTAACATCCTCTCTTGAGTTATTACAAGTTATGCAGAAGGTAGGTGAGAGACACAGATTTTCCACCCTAGCGTATGATATTTTATATTCATCTCACTTATACTGAGCTCAATACTGTGTCATCAGTACATACCTCTGATTCATACCAGTACATACCAATAGGCACCAGCTGTGCTAAAACAGTGCTCCAACAAGCTTAGAAATACAAGGACAGTGGGGATGAGATTTGAAGTATGATGGATTTATAAGGCAAGTATAAACAAAAGATTTTGATATATTTGCCATGTGGACCATGAATCCCTTTCCCTTTTTCTGCCTTATTTCAAGACCTACTGGAATGTCGCTGTGTATACCTAATAATGCTAAATCACCAAACGTTATTAAACTTAAGTAGTCTTTACACACAACCCCAGCTGAAGTCCTGTCATGACAATGCATTATTTAAATTCCACACTGTGCATCCTTGAAGCATCAGACAAATAAGAGTTTTATTGGGCAGCATTGAAATACATTTAACTGGTACGGTGCAATAGTTAACTCCTACCTGTACCTGGTTAACTTGTACCTGTGTGAAGTTTGTTTGTGGCATTGCTGACAATGTATGATTATATGGCAATGATCTCTCTAATGTAATTTCTTACACAGGGCAGGATACTGCAGGCAACCATTATAGTATTGATTTCCTAGAAGTGTGTTGAATTGTAACTCTTCAATATAAATAGCTTGTATTTTGCAATAAAGTATGCTTACGGTTAGCAACAGGCTAGCTGGTGTTACAATAGGATGTACTGTGATACTGAGTTAAATGTCCGTTACTGTCCTGCATTAGAAAAATAATACACTTGGCCTACAGCTCCAGTCTTAGGGCCAAAATCCCAATGCAGCTACTCTGAGATTTACTTGCATGAAAGGAAGAAGAGTTAGAGAGGGGTGTTCCTCCAGTTACAGGCAAAGATATTAGGAAACAGCTAAGATAATTGTCCACAAATTAAGTACCATAAATTAACATGCACTGTGTCCAATCACTCACAGAGGGAGGACTATAATTACAAACAGACCATGCCCCTGAGCCACAGCTGAACAGGTCAAAAACAATCCTTTCCCCTCTGTTGTCACCACTAAAACACTTAAAAAGCCTTTCCCCTTATCGTCCCTGTGCCTGAAGGAACTTACTTTCCACGCACCTTTTGCAACGCTGACACTCTCATCCTGCTGCCTGTGCAACACAGCCACGCTTCGCTGCAGGTCAGCCAGACTGTGTCACTGCAGGCTTCAAACCCTTCAAACCCTTCCACAGCTTTTCTCCTCCTCTCCCGCAGCCTCACCTCTCCTCTGCCTCTGCGTCAGCCCCGCAGCTCTGAGTGGCAGCGCTCGTTCACTCCCGACTCCTCGCCTGCCGACGGGCTCTCACCTTCCTGCCCTTCACCCCGGGTCCCTTGGGGAGCCTTAGAAGGGCTGCTTTCTCCCGTCATCAAGCTCGGATATTTCTTAGCAAGGTAAGCGGCAACCCAAAAAGCCTGCAGGAACCATTGATCCCATTTCCGCCAATGAATAGGAATTATATTCGGAGGAACTGGGGCATCTGCCTAAGAAGAGGTACAGCAGCTTCATCTTACTTGGCAGCATTGTGTTCTGGCAGCCCGGAGGGGTTTGCAGGGATCCCCAACCGAGGAGGGAGTTGGGGTCTGCTGAAGGTGAACAGTTTCCTTGTGGTAACTAGGGAAGGGTATTCCTGCGGTGGCCTTTTCTGGCACGACCACCTCTTGGCTCTTGGGTTTGTAACTGCCCACTGCAGTCTCCCAAGACCTTTGCCTTCCTGCAGGCTGCTTCTGCTTCAGGGAATGAGTTTCTCCAAAAGCCATTATTTTGCAAAATCACATTCGTATAATGCAACGCCTTCCTTGCCACTGCTGATACAGTCACGGGTTGTGGACATGTCCTCCATTCAAGAACATACACAGGATGGGAAGGGCGTGGTGGGGAGCAGAGCGGGGACAGCAGCACAGACCTTCCAAGCTGACAGTGAAAGCTTCCTCCAGACCTTGCAAAGTATCTTTGTTTTAATGACAGCACAATTTTAAATGAGCCCTTTGAGGGGAACCTCCTGGTCCATGAAAAATTAGGGCAAATCAGAATTAAGGGAAATTATTTAAGTGATCTCATTTAAACAAATAATATCTTGCTTTTATGTAAGTACAGAGGGCCCGATCTAATTCCTACTACAGTTTGATGCAATCTGAAGCACACCTTTATTCCGTGTGACCCTGTTCTTGTTCTTATTAAAGTCAGTGACGCTTCCTGTAGCCACTAGTGATTTGGATACTGAAATGCCTGCCTCATTTCTGAAAATGGACCCTGAGAACTTAAATGCTGTTGAAAGGTAAATGAGTCCTTGTGAAGCAGGAGTCATTACTCTTGATGGCATGTGCTCAGGTGGGGGGAGGTAATTTGACCCATTGCTGGGACTGTCTACGTTAGCAATGTATCCTGAAATGCCACGTCTGATCTCTGAAGAGAGAACACTAAAGACTGGGGGCTTTGCAGAATGCATGTGAAAATAATACCTTTTATGCTGTGTTATTCCTGCGTTACATCCACCAGAAAAGGCCTTGAGAATGCAAAGCAATGATGGGTGATCCCATTGAACCTGTCACAACATGGATGCTGGGGTCTTTTGGGCGTGGAATCATATCATGTTGGTGCAACAAGAGCATCTCACTCTTTGTCTCAATCCGTTCATGCAGGAAGGAGTGGTGCAGACCTACCCCTGCAGGGCTTCACCTCCAACTGGAGTCTGCCACCATGCTCTACCTCCCTGAGACATGGGATCTCTGACCCCCATGCAACCACTGCCCTCCACGCCAGGACCCACCGACCCCCATGGACCTCCTGTATCGGCAATCCCAGCGGTGCCCTGCACAACTGCTGCGTGGAGCCAGAGGAGGAGGGAGAAGGGAGCGTGGAGGGTGATGGCCCATGCCTGTGAAGAAAATGAAGGGAAACCTCTACCACATAGCAGAGCTGGGAACCTCCAGTGCAAATCAGCAAAAAGGCATTTACACTTGGGCTGGGAGGGACATCTAGACTTGTATACTGATACGTCTGGAGATAGAGGCATGTAAAAAGTTCTCTCATATCAAAAAGCGTGTTTTTGGTGGGGTCATTCTGAGAAGCAGTGGCTCTCCAAAACTCACCCTTTCCCCTGGATGGGCACAGGAACGGCCAGGAGGGTAACATCCTGTTAAACCTAGACTGGGAGACTGGTTTATGATTTTACATGCTTGTAAGCTTGTAAGCTTACAAACCCTTAACTCTGAAAACCTGTCTTTGAGTCTTCTAAGGAAATCTTTATTTCAGTTTCACTGACAGGCTGTCTTATTTAGGAATCAAGATGAGCCACAAAGATCAAATAATCTATGAGTAGACTGTTTCCACAAAGCAAAGCAAAAGATCTCTCCTAAGCAGGGGGTATAACCTGCAACCAGCCTAGAAAGATTCACACTCCCCAAAACATAGGTGCAGGGGCCTAGGAGGGAACAGTGCCTGCTGGCAGAGGAGGAGAGGGGGCAACGATCACTCGCTGGTCTTGGAGCCGGTTGTTCCCTCAGCAGAAGGAGCCAAACACCCCTGTGAAACAAAAAGCAGATAGCTCTGAGGCCAGGGGTCAACTTCGGGCTGTCAAACTTGGTACCAAAGTCCCTAAGTCATTTGCTTCCAAGAGATCTCCTGCCCTGAAGTGACTGAGCGTGTCTGAAAGTTCTCCTTGTGGCCCAGTCCCAGGCCCTTGCGGCAAGAGCTTAGCCTTACTTAAGAGGCGTAAGGAACAAGATTAATTTCCTGCAAGCAGTCTGAACTTTGAAGGAGAGGCATTTAAGCAAGTGAAAAATGAAATAGCAGGGAAAAAAACCCTGTAAAATGAAAGCAATGATAAATAAATAACATGAAAGTGTACACCCCACTACAAATCTAATAGGCTACACCCAGCCATGAATTATTGAGCAGAACCATCCATTTGCTGCAACGGGGAGTACTAGTGAAATATTAATAACGGTGCGTGAGCTAATCTTAGGTTTTACTTGGTGGGGGGGAGAGAAGAAGAGGTTGGGAAAGCCTGGCCACTATTAGCCGACCGAGCAGCCACGGCCCACGGCCTACCCCCAGGGCCGACTGCAGTGGGAGGAGGGCACGCGCCCCTGGCTCTCCCGGGAAAGCGCCCGAATCCCGAGCCTCCAACAGAGACCGGCAGTGACTCCGCCAGCTGATAAACCCGTTTCCAGAAGGATACGGGCCTAGAAGTGTCATTTGCAGAGGCCGTTGCAGCAATACTGGCTCTCACGTTTTTGGGTTTTTTTGCACTCCTATGAAAGCCGGAGTTTTGGTTAGACCCTGACTCGGCCCAAAATCTGTTTCCTAGCTGTTCTGGTTTTCTTTCATGAAATAGTTCACCTTTGTGATGGGGAGAAAAGTATAAAAACGTGATTTTGGTGGGTCAGCTGGCCAGAGGCTTACAGGAGTAAAAAGCGTGGAGAAACAGATGGAAAAAATGTTTTATTTTTAATTATAATAATTATGACAGGTTTTTTTTGCAAAGCTGGGAGGAAACGAAGTCATGATTTTTGAAAATCTGTATCTGGCAAAAGCTGTCTCATAGTTAACCAACCTTCTCATTTATCTGTTACACTTAACAGCCCCAGTATCACTCAGGTTTTGGTGAGTAAACCATAGGTGGCTTTGGCGCAGTAGCAAAATGGGCTTCCCCAGGCCCCCTCCCCTGCCCGCTGCGTGGGCGCTGGCTGTGCCGCGTGCCCGGGGCGACTGTCACGGCAAAGACAAAGCACTTCTGCTGGGAACCCAGGCACCGCCACCCCACCGCCAGAATTTCAAGTACCTGTCTTCTGCCTGCAAACTGGTGCGACGGTGGGAAAAAAAAAACAATTATAAATGAAGCTGTTCTCCCGAACAAATTCTCCACAGGTGGCTTTTTGCCAAGAAGAAAAGAATAATTCAATTTGCTTTGGATCCAGAAGGAAATCTGCACACAAACATCTGTACAACTGAACGAAATGTTGTGTGCACGGAGGCACACTCACATACGTACCTTCTTGTATACTCTATCATTATGCTTTGGTTTTATATGTTTTTAAATGTTGGAAATTTTAACCTCCTAGGCTGTTTGCTTTTAGCTTGTTTTTCTTTTTTTTCACTCAGCCTCTTTAAAAGCTATATATTCCTGTATCTCTTCTTTTTTTTTGCAAGTTTCCCTTTATTCTCTCATTTTTCCTTTGCACATTTTCTACATTTTTTCCCTTCTCCCTCTACCTCTTGCCATTTCCTAACTCCCTGACTCCTACCCTGCCAGTTTCTGCTCACTTGCCCTCACGCGGTGCTCTTCTGCCAGCGTTCTTCGTAATTTTTCTAAGGCTATTCAGCTCAGAAGCCCCACTTCTTTTTGCAGCCTCTCCCCTCTGTTTTCCAAGCCTGGGGGTCAGTGGCCCGAAATTCTGCACAGAAACTGCCACTCAGAAACCCGTACAAGCAGTTACTAGTTCCCTGTCAGGAGGGGAAGTTTGCCTTCCCCAGGAGGAACTTGCTGTGTTTTTACAGCACATCCGAAAAAAAATCTCAGTACAGAATCTGGAGAGCAAATGCCTGAACCGAGGGAGTTTCGCTTCCAGCCTTGCCGCGGTTGTGTTGGCAGAGCCGGCTCGGCTTCTGGCTCTGCCTCAGGGGGACTCACCACCCTCCGCGGGTGAAGGATGAAAGCCAGCGCTAGGCTGACTGTGTGCTGCGCTGGGTGACAGCCTTTCGCTCAGAAGGAACACGTCCTGCATCGACTGTAGCTGCAGAAAGACAAAAAAAGATTGGTGGGTGGTTTTTTTTGGTGGAGGCATTAGTAAGGAAATTAAACACAGGAGGTATCTGAGGCCAGGCTTTCCGCAAAGGCCATAATACGACGGTCCTGAATCCTTAACAAACTCTTAACTGGTGCATCTCTATTTTTGGAAAAGGAATGCATAAAAGGCCACCCTCTTTCCTGACAAATCTAGTCTCAGTAATGTTTTTACATGGTGATTAAGAAAACCTCTGAGTCAGACCTTGTATTTGGGATGAATCCCTTCCATGACATAGGCAAACTAACAAATACCAATTACAGCTGCTTTTAGCTGTAATTCTGCTTCAGCCCAAGCCCCACAAAAACCCAGTTATGATTCCTTCATGTTTTCACTACCAGCCTTGCTTACCTCAAATAAGCAAAACCAAGCTTTTCCTTGCATTTTTTTCATCTTGCTAGTCAAACACCTTCCTGTCCTAGTGGTTGGCATGGATATCTCTTGGAAGCTCAGCTGAGATAAGGTTGAAGAGATGTGGATGCACTCTGCAAAGCGATTGAAGGGTATTCATCCAAAGACATGTTCCTATTCTAGAAGTCTGCACAGAGCAGTAGCGGGGCTTTGACAGTAATGGTGGCCAAGATTGCGAGGCTTTGCACACCTGAGCAAAAGTTTGAGGCAGCCCGGACAATGCATTTTAGCAAACAATGCATTTAGCACCTGACTAAAATATGGTCAGGAAGACCCTCTATATTGGGATAGCAGTTAAGTTAGCAATCATAGAGAAGGCACATGTTGTAAAAGAAAATTAGACTTTGATTTTGCTGACTGCTTAAAGTGAAAGACCTTTGAGGGAACACAGAGAGATGGAAGATCAAAAGCAAGTGCCGAGAGTGAAGTGTCAGATGCGTATCAGATGGCATGAGTTTGCTTGCACAGATGCTGCTTGTGTTGCTACCAATGGATACCATACAGGAGCTGCCTGCACTATGAGAAAACAGGCAGAGCACATCCTCAGACAAGCAGAGGAGTTTCTCATCTCCTCATCTTCACTCAGCTGCTCCATTTTCTGCGCTGCTGTCGCCAATGCACACTGAAAATAATGAGGCAAAGTCATCAGGTGTGTTTTCAAATATCAGAAGACTCAAAAGAGCCCCTAAACAACTGTTCTTGAAAAACAGCATGAAACATTACCTCTTGAGTGTTACCTAAAAGAGAGATAAACTTGAAATAAACATTAATTGCTCTTTTGACACAGCATTCAAGAGACCCAGGGGAAACGGAAATGTTAAACAAATCGGTAACACATGAAAACTCCACAACCATCTCGATCTTGTGTATGTGTGTTTGTGTCGGTGGTGTCAGCAATTTAGAAACCAAGGCTTTCCACAGGGCAGCACCAGGAGACAACCCCTGTGCTATCCAGGTGGCACACACCAGTAATCCCAGCAAGCACCCTCTTTGCTCTCACAGATCACGGTAAAAGAACGAACTCTTCCAGGCAGCTGCCCAGAAATCCCCTGCATAAACAGCCCAAGGAGCAATAGTGTTCGGCCACATTCAGCTCTGCATCCCACTAAATAAATGCAGGGTCATCCTTGCAGGTCACCCACAAGTCAACAGTGAGGTCCGTTTTCATAGGTACTCGCTGACCTGTAGGGTGCAAGAGCACACAACCCATCTCCTAAACCAAAACCCCAAAAGGGACAGTATCACTAGTCCTGCTCCTGGCTGGCTTTGCTGCCCAGGTTCCATCCCTCATTGTACAGCTGAGCCGATGAGCGGGATGGCTTTGAAGATGGTCTCAGGAAGATCAGTTTAGCCCCTTCTCAGCTGTTTATCAGTGTTGCATGCAATGAATGGCCAACTCCATCACCTCAGTTGTTCCCAAACAGCGGGGACATAGACCCCTGAACTCATTCAAGATGAAGGAAACCTCTGCAGATGATACCACTGGCCAGCTTATGTCATGATTTGGAAGCGGGCAACTGGCCGGTATGGACAACCAAGGCATGGCCAGCAGCCCCTCCATCACTCCCCCTGTCCAGGCAGCTGAAGCTGTGCCAAGGACAAGACACGGGCACGCAGGGATCCCGAGGCTTGGGATCGCCCCGGTGATCTGGTATTTGCCCTATGACAGCAGGAGGGAAGGGGGAAAGCGGGTGGTCCACGGACAGGGGAAGGATGGAGCCAGACCAGCTTCCCAAATAGCTGAGAGCCATTCATGGAAGCTTATTCTCTGTCTCAGTCTCCTCTGCACATCTCACATGGGTTAACTGAGGGTGCATGGAGGAGAGATGGGCACCAGGAATACCACCTGAGCAGTAGGATTTCCTGGTGCACCATCAGTATGAGATGATTTCATCCTGCAGCTCCAACGCCCAGCGGTGCTGGTGGTGTTTTGCAGGCTCCATGGGCGGGAGGCTGCAATGTAAGTCCTCTGCAGATCTCCACAGGTAGGAACATAGGTTGCCAACCCCGTTCCGCCAGGCATTTTCCCACTGAAGCTGGTGGCAAAGACGCACCTGGCAAGCTCTGCCATCGGCAATATGTACAGACTGGTCATGAAGTCCACTCCAAAACTCGGGACCAGGTACAATGAGCCACGTTACTGCTCAGGGATGAAAATGGCCTCAGTGACTGTGAAGCGCTGGCCAGAAACCATCCTCCCTGGCACCTCAAGTTTGCATAGAGGAATGGGTAATGTGGTGGGAAATTTTTCTTCTAGAATGTTGCTGCGTGCTTAGGGTTTTTTCCCTTCACATCTTTGTGTCTTCTTTGTTCCTAGGGCTGGTTTCTACAAGAGTTCCTGGACCCTCAGGGTACTGTGGTTCCAGGAATGCAGAAAGACAGAGGATAAGAAAGCAAGCTTCCCCAAAGGGCTTGCACTCTCCCAGATGAGACAGAGAGGGAGGTAAGAGAAACCAGATACAGACAGACAGAAGGATGGTTTGCTTTACCACCATCATTCAGAGAGCTGCAAAGGGTGGGGGGAGAAGAAAGCAGGAACAATCGTCAGTTTTTATTTCAATCCCCTTTGCTAGCCAGGGCTGAAGGGCAGGCACACTGGAGAGAGGTGGAATGAGACTGAGATAAAGGATTGGCACAAACC